>NC_143037.1:2647500-2877500 GCF_057628025.1 Oncorhynchus mykiss | reverse complement strand
AATGTCAATAGTCTGGGTAACCATTTGAAGAATTGTTCAGCAGTCTTGTGGCTCGGGGGTAGAAGCTGTTGAGAAGCCTCTTTGACCTAGACTTGGAGCTCCGGTACCGCTTGCCGTGCGGTAGCAGAGAGAACAGCCAATGACTTGGGTGGCTGGAGTCTTTGACAATTATTTGGGTCTTCCTCTGACACCGCCTGGTATAGAGGTCCTGGATGTCAGGAAGCTTGGGCCCGGTGATGTACTGGGCCGTACGCACTACCCTCTGTAGTGCCTTGCGGTCTGAGGTGGAGCAGTTGCCATACCAGGCGGTGATGCAACCGGTCAGGATGCTCTCGATGGTGCAGCTGTAGAACCTTTTGAGGATCTCAGGACCCATACCAAATCTTTTCAGTATCCTAAGAGGGAAAAATGTTGTCATGCCCTCTTCACGACTGTCTTGGTGTGTTTGGACAATTATAGTTTGTTGTTGACGTGAACAACCAAGGAACTGGAAGCTCTCAACCTGCTCCACTACAGCTCCGTCGATGAGAATGGGGGCGTGTTCGGCCCACCTTTTCCTGTAGTCCACGATCATCTCCTTTGTCTTGCTCACGTTGAGGGAGAGGTTGTTGTCCTGGCACAACACTGCCAGGTCTCTGACCTCCTCCCTATAGGCTGTCTCGTCGTTGTCTGTGATCAGGCCCTACCACTGTTGTGTTGTCAGCAAACGTAATAATGGTGGAGTCGTGCCTGGCCATGCAGTCGTGGGTGAACAAGAAGTACAGGAGGGGACTGAGCACGCACCCCTGGGGAGCTCCAGTGTTGAGGATCAGTGTGGCAGATGTGTTGCTACCTACCCTCACCACCTGGGGGGCGGCCCGTCAGGAAGTCCAGGATCCAGTTGCAGAGGGAGGTGTTTAGTCCCAGGGTCCTTAGCTTAGTGATGAGCTTTGAGGGAACAAAATGGTGTTGAACACTGAGCTGTAGTCAATGAACAGCATTCGCACATACACTACCAGTCAAAATGTTGGACACACCTACTCATTCAAGGTTTTTATTTTATTTTTTATATTATTTTCTACATTATAGAATAATAGTGAAGACATAAAAACTATGAAATAACACATATGGAATAATGTAAAACAATTAAGTAAAAAAAAGTCTTAAACAAATCAAATTATATTTTAGATTCATCAAAGTAGCCACCCTTTGCCTTGATGACAGCTTTGCACACTCTTGGCATTCTCTCAACCAGCTTCATGAGGTAGTCACGTGGAATGCATTTCAATTAACAGGTGTGCCTCGACACCACCCCAACCAGAGGCGGCCTCCTACCATGAGTCATCCCAGCGACCCTGCCCCTCAGTCCACCCAGCAGTCCACCCTGCCCCTCAGTCCACCCTGCCCCTCAGTCCACCCTGCCCCTCAGTCCACCCAGCAGTCCACCCTGCCCCTCAGTCCACCCTGCCCCTCAGTCCACCCAGCAGTCCACCCTGCCCCTCAGTCCACCCTGCCCCTCAGTCTACCCAGCAGTCCACCCTGCCCCTCAGTCCACCCTGCCCCTCAGTCCACCCAGCAGTCCACCCTGCCCCTCAGTCCACACTGCCCCTCTGTCCACCCAGCAGTCCACCCTGCCCCTCAGTCCACCCAGCAGTCCACCCTGCCCCTCAGTCTACCCAGCAGTCCACCCAGCCCCTCAGTCCACCCAGCAGTCTACCCAGCAGTCCACCCTGCCCCTCAGTCCACCCTGCCCCTCAGTCCACCCAGCAGTCCACCCTGCCCCTCAGGCCACCCAGCAGTCCACCCTGCCCCTCAGTCCACCCAGCAGTCCACCCTGCCCCTCAGTCCACCCTGCCCCTCAGTCTACCCAGCAGTCCACCCTGCCCCTCAGTCCACCCTGCCCCTCAGTCCACCCTGCCCCTCAGTCCACCCAGCAGTCCACCCTGCCCCTCAGTCCACCCTGCCCCTCAGTCCACCCAGCAGCCCACCCAGCAGTACACCCTGCCCCTCAGTCCACCCAGCAGTCCACCCTGCCCCTCAGTCTACCCAGCAGTCCACCCTGCCCCTCAGTCCACCCTGCCCCTCAGTCCACCCAGCAGTCCACCCTGCCCCTCAGTCCACCCAGCAGTCCACCCTGCCCCTCAGTCTACCCAGCAGTCCACCCTGCCCCTCAGTCCACCCTGCCCCTCAGTCCACCCAGCAGTCCACCCTGCCCCTCAGTCCACCCAGCAGTCCACCCTGCCCCTCAGTCCACCCTGCCCCTCAGTCTACCCAGCAGTACACCCTGCCCCTCAGCCCACCCTGCCCCTCAGTCCACCCAGCAGTCCACCCTGCCCCTCAGTCCACCCTGCCCCTCAGTCTACCCAGCAGTACACCCTGCCCCTCAGTCCACCCTGCCCCTCAGTCCACCCAGCAGTCCACCCTGCCCCTCAGTCTACCCAGCAGTCCACCCTGCCCCTCAGTCCACCCTGCCCCTCAGTCTACCCAGCAGTACACCCTGCCCCTCAGTCCACCCAGCAGTCCACCCTGCCCCTCAGTCCACCCAGCAGTCCACCCTGCCACTCAGTCCACCCAGCAGTCCACCCTGCCACTCAGTCCACCCTGCCCCTCAGTCTACCCAGCAGTCCACCCTGTCCCTCAGTCCACCCAGCAGTCCACCCTGTCCCTCAGTCCACCCAGCAGTCCACCCAGCAGTCCACCCTGTCCCTCAGTCCACCCAGCAGTCCACCCTGCCCCTCAGTCCACCCAGCAGTCCACCCAGGGAGGCGATGCCCGACTATCTTTCCCGACGATCATGATGGGACTCCATCCGAATGCCGTGGCCTCGTACTCCAGGGCTCCCTCTATTTCACCCATCAGATGGTAGATACGTCCACTGAGAGGTCCAAGGATACCACAGTCAATTCCCTACAGACCGGGCGGGCATTGGAGTGGGCTACAACTGTATGGGAGGGAGAAGAGGAAGAGCTGTGTTCCTATTATGTTCCTATTGCGGCATGGAGGGGGACCAGTGACGGGTGCTTAACGTCACCTCCTCCCCGCTCTCCTCTCCTTGTCTGCTTTCCTGAGGAGAAGAAGAGCTGTGCTCCTATGAGAAGTTCATGGCTCTGTTCAGGGAGGTCTTCAACCATCCACCGGAGGGCACAGGGGGAAGTGAGTGACTGTTCCAACTCTGGCAGAGTGCCAGACCGCTTGCTAGACATCAAAACACTAGAGGGGCGCTAGTGTTAGGAGGTGGAGAGCTCAGCAGAACATCTCGTTCTCCCCTAATCTACCCTTTCACCCTCTCTCTTACACATTCCTCACAGGGAGGGAGAGATGGTGGTTCGTAAACACATTCTGGAACAGTAAAGCTATCCAGGCAGGCAGTTTTTTTCCACTAACAGCGGTGGCTCGTCAGTCTGTGGTTCGGTCTGGTCAGTGGCTTCCAGCCTGAGTCAGAGCTGTGTCCCAATGGCACCCTATTCCCTACGTAGTGCACTACTATTGATCAGGGCCCTATGGCACCCTATTCCCTACGTAGTGCACTACTTTTGACCAGGACCCATAGGGAACATGGTGCCTTTTGGGATGAACCCTGGGGCTGCCAATACGAGTCTCAGTCCACCCAGCACTCTGTTTCTCTCAAGGGCTTTATCGGCAGGGGAAACATACGTTTACATTGCCAAAGCAAGTAGACAACAAACTCTCTCTCTCTCTCTACGTGTGTCTCTCCCTCTGTGTGTGTGTGTGTCTCTCCCTCTGTGTGTGTGTGTGTCTCTCCCTCTGTGTGTGTGTGTGTCTCTCCCTCTGTGTGTGTGTGTGTCTCTCCCTCTGTGTGTGTGTGTCTCTCCCTCTGTGTGTGTGTGTGTCTCTCCCTCTGTGTGTGTGTGTGTGTCTCTCCCTCTGTGTGTGTGCGTGCGTCTCTCCCTCTCTGCGTGCGTCTCTCCCTCTCTGCGTGCGTCTCTCCCTCTCTGCGTGCGTCTCTCCCTCTCTGCGTGCGTCTCTCCCTCTCTGCGTGCGTCTCTCCCTCTCTGCGTGCGTCTCTCCCTCTCTGCGTGCGTCTCTCCCTCTCTGCGTGCGTCTCTCCCTCTCTGCGTGCGTCTCTCCCTCTCTGCGTGCGTCTCTCCCTCTCTGTGTGTCTGCGTCTCTCCCTCTCTGTGTGTCTGCGTCTCTCCCTCTCTGTGTGCGTGCGTCTCTCCCTCTCTGTGTGCGTGCGTCTCTCCCTCTCTGTGTGCGTGCGTCTCTCCCTCTCTGTGTGCGTGCGTCTCTCCCTCTCTGTGTGCGTGCGTCTCTCCCTCTCTGTGTGCGTGCGTCTCTCCCTCTCTGTGTGCGTGCGTCTCTCCCTCTCTGTGTGCGTGCGTCTCTCCCTCTCTGTGTGCGTGCGTCTCTCCCTCTCTGTGTGCGTGCGTCTCTCCCTCTCTGTGTGCGTGCGTCTCTCCCTCTCTGCGTGCGTCTCTCCCTCTCTGCGTGCGTCTCTCCCTCTCTGCGTGCGTCTCTCCCTCTCTGCGTGCGTCTCTCCCTCTCTGCGTGCGTCTCTCCCTCTCTGCGTGCGTCTCTCCCTCTCTGCGTGCGTCTCTCCCTCTCTGCGTGCGTCTCTCCCTCTCTGCGTGCGTCTCTCCCTCTCTGCGTGCGTCTCTCCCTCTCTGCGTGCGTCTCTCCCTCTCTGCGTGCGTCTCTCCCTCTCTGCGTGCGTATCTCCCTCTCTGCGTGCGTATCTCCCTCTCTGCGTGCGTATCTCCCTCTCTGCGTGCGTATCTCCCTCTCTGCGTGCGCCTCTGCGTGCGTATCTCCCTCTCTGCATGCGTATCTCCCTCTCTGCATGCGTCTCTCCCTCTCTGCGTGTGCTTCTCTCCCTCTCTGTGTGCTTCGCTCTCCATCTCTGTGTGCTTCTCTCCCTCTCTGTGTGCTTCTCTCCCTCTCTGTGTGCTTCTCTCCCTCTCTGTGTGCTTCTCTCCCTCTCTGTGTGCTTCTCTCCCTCTCTGTGTGCTTCTCTCCCTCTCTGTGTGCTTCTCTCCCTCTCTGTGTGCTTCTCTCCCTCTCTGTGTGCTTCTCTCCCTCTCTGTGTGCTTCTCTCCCTCTCTGTGTGCTTCTCTCCCTCTCTGTGTGCTTCTCTCCCTCTCTGTGTGCTTCTCTCCCTCTCTGTGTGCTTCTCTCCCTCTCTGTGTGCTTCTCTCCCTCTCTGTGTGCTTCTCTCCCTCTCTGTGTGCGTCTCTCCCTCTCTGTGTGCGTCTCTCCCTCTCTGTGTGTGTCTCTCCCTCTCTGTGTGTGTCTCTCCCTCTCTGTGTGTGTCTCTCCCTCTCTGTGTGTGTCTCTCCCTCTCTGTGTGTGTGTCTCTTGCTCGTCCTCTCTTTCTCCCCGTTTCGGTTGCCAGGCTACGATCACTAATTCTGTATTTAGTTGAAGGTTTTCCTTTGTTTTGGGGTCTTTTACACGGGTTATTCAGCTAAAGTGAAGTCTCTTTCCAGCATTCTTTCTCTGGCCTCAACCAATAGTTGATTCATTCTTATTAGTCAATTCCATCTGTGTATGTTTTACCACTGGGGGACAAATCATTTGGGTTAATGTGAATATTGTGTTTTTGGATCGGTTGTAAAAGGGTCACTTTCTGGGCAGAGAGACGGTTGTCCATAAAACGCTCTGTGTTGGCGTGACCCTTCATTTAATTGGTCTAATAGAAGAGGAAGTCTTCCTAAATCTGCCCTGCATAAGTGGTTGGTGGGGAATGTGTGTGGACATGTAGGATGTTTTCAAGGTGCAGTTTCTGTGGGTGTTTTGTCCCATGATTTGTATTTTGACAGCAGCGCTGGATCCCATCTTTATTTCCCATACAGGAGGATTGGTTGGATTATAGGGTTTAAATATGTGTATTGTTTTCTTTATGGAGTAGTATGCTCTACTTGCTTTCTCTGTTGTGATAGCAATGTCAAACACCCCATTCCTTCTCTCTCTCTCTCCTTCCCTCATTCCTTCTCTCTCCTCTCCTTCCCTCATTCATTCTCTCTCCTCATTCCTTCTCTCTCCTCTCCTCATTCCTTCGCTCTCTCCTCTCCTCATTCCTTCGCTCTCTCCTCTCCTCATTCCTTCTCTCTCTCTCCTCTCCTCATTCATTCTCTCTCTCCTCTCCTCATTCCTTCTCTCTCTCCTCTCCTCATTCCTTCTCTTTCCTCATTCCTTCTCTCTCTCCTCATTCCTTCTCTCTCTCTCCTCATTCCTTCTCTCTCCTTTCCTCATTCCTTCTCTCTCTACTCTCCTCATTCATTCTCTCTCTCCACTCCTAATTCCTTCTCGCTCTCCTCTCCTCATTCCTTCTCTCTCTCCTCTCCTCATTCCTTCTCTCTCTCCTCTCCTCATTCCTTCTCTCTCTCCTCTCCTCATTCCTTCTCTCTCTCCTCTCCTCATTCCTTCTCTCTCTCTCTCCTCTCCTCATTCCTTCTCTCTCTCTCTCCTCTCCTCATTCATTCTCTCTCTCCTCTCCTCATTCCTTCTCTCTCTCCTCTCCTCATTCCTTCTCTTTCCTCATTCCTTCTCTCTCTCTCCTCATTCCTTCTCTCTCCTTTCCTCATTCCTTCTCTCTCTCCTCTCCTCATTCCTTCTCTCTCTCCTCTCCTCATTCCTTCTCTCTCTCCTCTCCTCATTCCTTCTCTCTCTCCTCTCCTCATTCCTTCTCTCTCTCCTCTCCTCATTCCTTCTCTCTCTCTCCTCTCCTCATTCCTTCTCTCTCTCCTCTCCTCATTCCTTCTCTCTCCTCTCCTCATTCCTTCTCTCTCTCCTCTCCTCATTCCTTCTCTCTCTCCTCTCCTCATTCATTCTCTCTCTCCTCTCCTCATTCCTTCTCTCTCTCCTCTCCTCATTCCTTCTCTCTCTCTCCTCATTCCTTTCTCTCTCTCTCTCCTCATTCCTTCTCTCTCTCTCCTCATTCCTTCTCTCTCTCTCCTCATTCCTTCTCTCTCTCTCCTCATTCCTTCTCTCTCTCTCTCCTCATTCCTTCTCTCTCTCTCTCCTCATTCCTTCTCTCTCTCTCCTCATTCCTTCTCTCTCTCTCCTCATTCCTTCTCTCTCTCTCCTCATTCCTTCTCTCTCTCTCTCTCTCTCCTCATTCCTACTCTCTCTCCTCTCCTCATTCCTTCTCTCTCTCCTCTCCTCATTCCTTCTCTCTCTCCTCTCCTCATTCCTTCGCTCTCTCCTCATTCCTTCTCTCTCCTCTCCTCATTCCTTCTCTCTCTCCTCTCCTCATTCCTTCTCTCTCTCCTCTCCTCATTCCTTCTCTCTCTCCTCTCCTCATTCCTTCTCTCTCTCCTCATTCCTTCTCTCTCTCTCCATCTTGCCGTCTTCTGCTGCCCGTACCGTGGAGCAGAGCCAAGATGTTTGGTGGGAAAAGTTCTGTCTGTCCAGCCCTCTGAATAACAGAAATAAATCACATGGCTATGAGCTAATCATCAATTCTCAAGTAGCCTGATAGAGGAAACTGTGTGTGTGTGTGTGTGTGTGTGTGTGTGTGTGTGTGTGTGTGTGTGTGTGTGTGTGTGTGTAAAGAAAAGCAGGGGAGGAACTGAACTGACATTTGGAAAAATGTGCCGTGTAGCTAAGAGAGAGGCTGAGATCCGAACTGTGTCCCAAATGGCATACTACTCACTACTTTCCATAGGGCGCGGGTCAAAAGTACTGCACTATAAAAAGGGAACAGGGTGACACACACACACACACACACACACACACACACACACACACACACACACACACACACACACACACACACACACACCCGGGGCTGGAGAACGTTAAAAGCTGTTGATGGCTCATTTGTGGTGCCAACAGCTGAGGGTGTCACGATGTTCTCACCCTCAGTAGCTAGATGAGGCCGATGTGATTCCACTCTGGCACCAGCAACAAAACAACCACTAATACCCTTCCTATAGCCTATAGCCCAGGTCCCAGACAGAGACAGACAAATCCCCTTGGCCCTGAGACAATCTATACTAACATACCTCGCTGCCACAAAAATGTGCACACACACACACACACGCACGCACGCACACACACACACACACACACACACACACACAGCCTGTCACCACGTCTTCCTCGTCCCTGCTACTGAAACCGTTCCCACAACACATTGACAGACTGAAAAATCATGTGCTTTACTTGCTTTGTTATTTGATTATTTTCTCCATATTATGTCCATCTCTGATAGGCTACTCCATATTATGTCCATATCTGATAGGCTACTCCATATTATGTCCATCTCTGATAGGCTACTCCATATTATGTCCATCTCTGATAGGCTACTCCATATTATGTCCATCTCTGATAGGCTACTCCATATTATGTCCATCTCTGATAGGCTACTACATATTATGTCCATCTCTGATAGGCTACTCCATATTATGTCCATCTCTGATAGGCTACTACATATTATGTCCATCTCTGATAGGCTACTCCATATTATGTCCATCTCTGATTAGGCTACTCCATATTATGTCCATCTCTGATAGGCTACTCCATATTATGTCCATCTCTGATAGGCTACTCCATATTATGTCCATCTCTGATAGGCTACTACATATTATGTCCATCTCTGATAAGCTACTCCAAATTACATCTATCTACTATAAGCTACTCCATATTAGGCGTATTTCTGATAGGCTACTCCATATTAGGGGCATTTCTGATAGGCTACTCCATATTAGGGGTATTTCTGATAGGCTACTCCATATTAGGGGTATTCCTGATAGGCTACTCCATATTAGGGGTATTCATGATAGGCTACTCCATATTAGGCGTATTTCTGATAGGCTACTCCATATTAGGGGTATTTCTGATAGGCTACTCCATATTAGGGGTATTCCTGATAGGCTACTCCATATTAGGCGTATTTCTGATAGGCTACTCCATATTAGGCGTATTTCTGATAGGCTACTCCATATTAGGCGTATTTCTGATAGGCTACTCCATATTAGGCGTATTTCTGATAGGCTACTCCATATTAGGCGTATTTCTGATAGGCTACTCCATAATAGGGGTATTTCTGATAGGCTACTCCATATTAGGGGTATTTCTGATAGGCTACTCCATATTAGGCGTATTTCTGATAGGCTACTCCATATTATGTACAATACCAGTCAAAGGTTTGGACACACCTACTCATTCAAGGGTTTTTATTTATTTGTACTATTTTCTACATTGTATAATAATAGTGACGACATCAAAACCATAAAATAACACATATGGAATCATGTAGTAACCAAAAAGTGTTAAACAAATGAAAATATATTTTAGATTTTAGATTCTTCAAAGTATCCAACCTTTGCCTCGATGACAGCTTTGCACACTCTTGGCATTCTCTCAACCAGTGGTGAAGGGGCTGTGCTTTTGGAAAAGTAGGCGTGGTTATAATCTGCCTGGTTGGCCTGGGGGTATCGTCAGACGGGGCCACAGTGTCCCCCGATATCCGCAGTTTCAGTCCCCAGTATCTATGCTGCAACAGTCTGTGTCAGGGGGCTATGGCCAGTCGGTCATATCTGGGGGTATTTCTCCTGTGTGATCTTAGGTATGTTCCCTCTAATTCTCCCACCTCTCTCACCGGAGGACCTGAACCCTAGGACCATGACAACTCCTGGTGTTGTCCCCGTCCATGTCCACCTGGTCGTGCTGCTGATCCAGTTTCTGCTGTTGTGCCTGCGGCTATGGAACCCTGACCTGTTCACCGGACCTGCTACATTATCCCGGACCTGCTGTTTTCGACCCTCTCTCTCTACCGCACCAGCTGTCTCAACCTCTGAATGAATAGCCTACTGACATTGACTCCTGAGGTGCTGACCTGTTGCACCCTCTACAGTGTAACAGTGTAACTCACAATTTTTTTTGTAAGGGGGCAACTTTGGTTTGAGACACTTCATTCAGAGGGCCGCACAGATTTTTTAAATTTATTGTACCTTTTCTTCCAATATTATAAATTATCAACTGAGAGCAAATTCAGAGCAACAGAGCACAGAGCAAAGTTTTGATTTGTAATACATTGTATGGCTGCATGATGTGACTCTAATGATGATTTGAAAAAAGTAGCTTGAAAGGCATGAGCTTAGCTTAGTTTTGTTTTTGCAGAGGCTGTACACACTTCATCAGTCTCTCATTCTCAATTTGACAAGCTCTTAATAATGCCTTTAATTTCCCGGCGGCATTCCATTTGTGTGGCCGTAATGCACCCTAAAAAAAATCCAGACCTTTTGCAGCAAATTGCCATTGTGATCCTTGGCCCGGAGTGCTGTGTTGCACCCTTCTCCCGGATTGCTGTGCAATACGAAATGCCCATGTTATCAGATCTTTCTCACAGGCTACAAGTGAAGACCGACATATTGGGGACAAGCTGCATACTGGACCCTATTCCAACTAAACTACTGAAAGAGCTGCTTCCTGTGCTTGGCCCTCCTATATTGAACATAATAAACGGCTCTCTATCCACCAGATGTGTACCAAACTCACTAAAAGTGGCAGTAATAAAGCCTCTCTTGAAAAAGCCAAACCTTGACACAGAAAATATAAAAAAACTAAATCAGCCTATATCAAATCTTCCATTCCTCTCAACATTTTTAGACCCCATCATAGCACTGAGACTGCACTTGTGAAGGTGGTAAATTACCTTTCAATGGCATCAGACCGAGGCTCTGCATCTGTCCTTGTGCTCCTAGACCTTAGTGCTGCTTTTGATACCATCGATCACCACATTCTTTTGGAGAGATTGGAAACCCAAATTGGTCTACACGGACAAGTTCTGGCCAGGTTTAGATCTCATCTGTCGGAAAGATATCAGTTTGCCTCTGTGAATGGTTTGTCCTCTGACAAATCAACTGTAAATTTCGGTGTTCCTCAAGGTTCCGTTTTCACTATATATTTTACCTATTGGGGATGTCATTCGAAAACATAATGTTAACTTTCACTGCTATGCGGATGACACACAGCTGTACATTTCAATGAAACATGGTGAAGCCCCAAAATTGCCCTCGCTAGAAGCCTGTGTTTCAGACATAAGGAAGTGGATGGCTGCAAACTTTCTACTAAACTCGGACAAAACAGAGATGCTTGTTCTAGGTCCCAAGAAACAGTTGAATCTGACAATTAATGTTAATGGTTGTACAGTCGTCTCAAATAAAACTGTGAAGGACCTCAGCGTTACTCTGGACCCTGATCTCTCTTTTGACAAACATATCAAGATTATTTCAAGGACAGCTTTTTTCCATCTACGTAACATTGCTAAAATCTGAAAACTTTCTGTCCAAAAATGATGCAGAAAAATGTATCCATGCTTTTGTTACTTCTAGGTTAGACTGCAATGCTCTACTTTCCGGCTACCCGGATAAAGCACTAAATAAACTTCAGTTAGTGCTAAATACGGCTGCTAGAATCCTGACTAGAACCAAAAAATTTGATCATATTACTCCAGTGCTAGCCTCCCTACACTGGCTTCCTGTCAAGGCAAGGGCTGATTTCAAGGTTTTACTGCTAACCTACAAAGCATTACATGGGCTTCCTCCTACCCATCTCTCTGATTTGGTCCTGTCGTACATACCTACACGTACGCTACGGTCACAAGACGCAGGCTTCCTAATTGTCCCTAGAATTTCTAAGCAAACAGCTGGAGGCAGGGCTTTCTCCTATAGAGCTCCATTTTTATGGAATGGTAATGCCTACCCATGTGAGAGACGCAAATTTGGTCTCAACCTTTTAAGTCTTTACTGAAGACTCATCTCTTCAGTGGGTCATATGATTGAGTGTAGTCTGGCCCAGGAGTGTGAAGGTGAACGGAAAGGCTCTGGAGCAACAAACCGCCCTTGCTGTCTCTGCCTGGCCGGTTCCCCTCTCTCCACTGGGATTCTCTGCCTCTAACCCTATTACAGGGGCTGAATCACTGGCTTACTGGTGCTCTGTCATGCCGTCCCTGGGAGAGGTGCGTCACTTGAGTGGGTTGAGTCACTGATGTGATCTTCCTGTCTGGGTTGGCGCCCCCCATTGGGTTGTGCCTTGGCGGAGATCTTTGTGGGCTATACTCGGCCTTGTCTCAGGATGGTAAGTTGGTGGTTGAAGATATCCCTCTAGTGGTGTGGGGGCTGTGCTTTGGCAAAGTGGGTGGGGTTATAGCCTTCCTGTTTGGCCCTGTCCGGGGGTATCATCGGATGGGGCCACAGTGTCTCCTGATCCCTCCTGTCTCAGCCTCCATTATTTATGCTGCAGTAGTTTGTGTCAGGGGGCTAGGGTCAGTCTGTTATATCTGGAGTATTTCTCCTGTCTTATCCGGTGTCCTGTGTGAATTTAAGTATGCTCTCTCTAATTCTCTCTTTCTCTCTCTTGGAGGACCTGAGCCCTAGGACCATGCCTCAGGACTACCTGGCATGATGACTCCTTGCTGTCCCCAGTCCACCTGGCTGTGCTGCTGCTCCAGTTTCAACTGTTCTGCCTGTGATTATTATTATTTGACCATGCTGGTAATTTATGAACATTTGAACATCTTGGCCATGTTCTGTTATAATCTCCACCCGGCACAGCCAGAAGAGGACTGGCCACCCCACATAGCCTGGTTCCTCTCTAGGTTTCTTCCTAGGTTTTGGCCTTTCTAGGGAGTTTTTCCTAGCCACCGTGCTTCTACACCTGCATTGCTTGCTGTTTGGGGTTTTAGGCTGGGTTTCTGTACAGCACTTTGAGATATCAGCTGATGTACGAAGGGCTATATGAATCAATTTGATTTGATTTGATTCTATAGCGGATTAACGTGCAGTTTATGTATCCCATTTAGGCTCTACACCCCTTCTATAGTGGATTAACGTGCTGCTTATGTATCCCATTTAGGCTCTACACCCCTTCTATAGTGGATTAACGTGCTGCTTATGTATCCCATTTAGGCTCTACACCCCTTCTAAAGCGGATTAACGTGCTTAAATTTAAGAAATGATTTGGCAACTTCAGTTGTGATACAAACCTTATGAAAACATATAGGCCTATGGGCTAGGCTACATAGAGTGTGCGACTATGATTAGAAAAACTTGACTTGAGATCTTTCCATTCCAAATAAAGTTGGAGATTAGGCCATATATTTTCTTAAAGAAGTCGAATGGAATTGAAACTGGTAAGGCTTAAAATAAATACATCAAGTTTGGTAATATATTAAATTTGATTAGGTTGAGGTACCTAATGTGGAGACATCTCTGAACATCAGAATACATTTTATCTAGTAAAGGAGAGTAATTGATTGGTAATTGATTGGTAATTGGTCTCCTCCAAATTGCATAGTATCAAAATACCCAGGTATTTCATGTGTCTTTGTACATTTTCACAGAAGTCATAATTAGAAATGGGCTTATATTATATATATATATTATATATAAATATTTCTCCCCATTCACTTCGAATCCTAATACAGCACAATAAGCATCCAAGATGAGTACAACAAATTACAGAGAATGTTCTGGTTCAGATAAATTCAGTAAAATGTCATCTGCATACAATGATATCACATGTCGTTCTCCACCAATCTCTATTCCCCAAATTGAGCAAAGAGTTTTAACTATTGATGCTATGGGCTCCGTGGCTAAAGCAAATAAATAACTGGACAGAGGGCATCCCTGTCTGGTCCCTCTTTATAGCTTAAATGGATCAGAGATTTGTCCATTTGTTTTAGACCTGCTTTGGGGGAGATTTTACAATCGCACAACCCAGGAAATAAATACCAGATCAAAACCAAACTTTTTTGAAGACATCCACCACTTTCTTCTGAAACTCGTCAGTATATTCTTGTTCTGAGAAATTGCCAAGAAACAGAAGATTGTACAACACTGTATTCTCCCTTCTCAGAACAGCACAAACTTGATCTAACCAGAATAGAAAGAGGAGTGGGAGGCCCCGGTGCACAACTGAGCAAGAGGACAAGTAGATTAAGAGTGTCTAGTTTGAGAAACCGACGCCTCACAAGTCCTCAACTGGCAGCTTCATTAAATACTACCCGCAAAATATGCTGGCCTTCTAGGCAGAGTTGCAAAGAAAAAGACATATCTCAGACTGGCCAATAAAACAAAAAGATTAAGATGGGCAAAAGAGCACAGACACTGGACAGAGGAACTCTGCCTAGAAGGCCAGCATCCCGGAGTCGCCTCTTCACTTTCTCAAACTAGAAACTAATATACTTGTCCTCTTGCTCAGTTGTGCACCGGGGCCTCCCACTCTTTCTATTCTGGTTAGGGACAGTTTGTAGACTAATAGCCTCCAAAAGCTCACCTAGGGAAATTATTCCATCCATATTAATTTTCTCTTGTTAACTTATAATTGGTAAATTGGCCTTAAGGACATTTTCTATATCTCTTTGAACTTTTGTTCTCGGATTGATACAGTTTGTAACATGTTTTAAAGGCTGAACCTAGCTGCTAACTAGCTATCAAACTAGCAAGGTTTCCTTGAAAACTTGAACACAACCGCGACGCGGTTAGCTCTTGTGGCTAGGACCGCAGATACCTGCCCTGCCTGGAACTACGTTGAGTACCAGCGTTAGGCTACTTTGCTACCATGTCATCCAAAGCCGGTGGGACCAAGAGAAGACAGTGTTTCTCTATCACAGGTGAAGGATCTTTTAAACCAACAAAAAGGGTTCTACAAGCAGTTGTAAAAAGAGGAAAAAAATGCCTTTTCCAAATAAAGATGGACTCAATTAACAAAAGAATGGACGATCTGATCAAAGAGCTCCAGGACCTTAAGAACAGTTTGCAGTTCTCCCAGGGAGAGGAAAATGTTCTGAAAGAGATTGTGAATCATTATTACAGGTGACTTTGAAAACAGACAATCTGGACAATCCAGGAGGATTATCATCATTATGGATGGTATACCAGTCTCTCCACATGAGAACTGGGCTGAGTCTGAGGATCACTGAAAAGCTGCAGATTGATCATAAGAAGACTGAGGTAGAGCGCGCCCACATGTCTGGGAAAAACCTGTAACCAGCCCAGGTGACAGACCCAAGCCGGTAGTGGTCAAATTCTTCAAGTTTAAGGACAAGATGACTGTTCTGGAGAGAGCCAAGTGCTTTTTAAGAGGAACCAACATTTTCATATAATGCGGACTACTTGGAAGCTGTGCGCCACAGGCGGAGACAATTTAAGGGCGCTCTCGAGAGTCTAGGTGACAGACCCGGGCCGGTTAGTATCTGTAGAACACACATACAAACAGCACAACGGGTGTGTCAACAGCGGCAACAGGAGCAGACATTCTCTATGTCCTCACCTCGGTTACCTCTGCGAGAACTGAAGGAAGGGACTATATGTGTAACTATGGATATGAGCTGACTAGGACTTGCCAAGTTAAACAGCATACAAACTCCATATCACTCCTCGGGTCCATTGGGTGGGTCACACACACGTAGACACACACCTTCATATCAATCCATTGGGTTGGGTCACATCCTGGGTGCACGAACAAAGCCGCCGCCAAGTCCCAACTAGTCCTGTTGTTTTAAAAAAAAATTCCATCTCCTCCCACGCTGGTTCTTTCCAAGCATGTATCCCAAATGGCACTCTAATCCCTTTATAGTGCACTACTTATGAGCAGAGACATATGTGACCTGGTCAAAAGTAGTGCACTACATAGGATCCCATTTTGTGGAAAAATCCCTAGAAGATACAGACTGCCGCCATGACATGATGACACACATTCTGTTTTGCAACTGAATTCCCACCTTGACTGACTGCATTACAGTGTGTTTCTAGGCCAAACAACTGAATTCCCACCTTGACTGAATGCATTACAGTGTGTTTCTAGGCCAGACAACTGAATTCCCACCCTGACTGCATTAGTGTGTGTTTCTAGGCCAAACAATGAATTCCCACCTTGACTGCATTACAGTGTGTTTCTAGGCCAAACAACTAAATTCCCACCTTGACTGAATGCATTACAGTGTGTTTCTAGGCCAGACAACTGAATTCCCACCCTGACTGCATTACAGTGTGTTTCTAGGCCGAACAACTGAATTCCCACCTTGACTGCATTACAGTGTGTTTCTAGGCCAAACAACTGAATTCCCACCTTGACTGAATGCATTACAGTGTGTTTCTAGGCCACACAACTGAATTCCGATCTTGACTGAATGCATTACAGTGTGTTTCTAGGCCAAACAACTGAATTCCCACCTTGACTGCATTACAGTGTGTTTCTAGGCCAAACAATGAATTCCCACCTTGACTGCATTACAGTGTGTTTCTAGGCCAAACAACTGAATTCCCACCTTGACTGAATGCATTACAGTGTGTTTCTAGGCCAAACAACTGAATTCCGATCTTGACTGTATGCATTAGTGTGTTTCTAGGCCAAACAACTGAATTCCCACCCTGACTGCATTACAGTGTGTTTCTAGGCCAAACAACTGAATTCCCACCTTGACTGAATGCATTACAGTGTGTTTCTAGGCCAAACAACTGAATTCCCACCCTGACTGAATGCATTACAGTGTGTTTCTAGGCCAAACAACTGAATTCCCACCCTGGCTGCATTACAGTGTGTTTCTAGGCCAAACAACTGAATTCCCACCTTGACTGAATGCATTACAGTGTGTTTCTAGGCCAAACAACTGAATTCCCACCTTGACTGAATGCATTACAGTGTGTTTCTATGCCAAACAACTGAATTCCCACCTTGACTGAATGCATTACGGAGTGTTTCTAGGCCAAACAACTGAATTCCCACCTTGACTGAAAACATTACAGTGTGTTTCGAGGCCAAACAACTGAATTCCCACCTTGACTGAATGCATTACAGTGTGTTTCTAGGCCAGACAACTGAATTCCCACCCTGACTGCATTACAGTGTGTTTTTAGGCCGAACAACTGAATACCCACCCTGACTGCATTAGTGTGTGTTTCTAGGCCAAACAATGAATTCCCACCCTGGCTGCATTACAGTGTGTTTCTAGGCCAAACAACTGAATTCCCACCTTGACTGAATGCATTACAGTGTGTTTCTAGGCCAAACAACTGAATTTCGATCTTGACTGAATGCATTATAGTGTGTTTCTAGGCCAAACAACTGAATTCCCACCCTGACTGCATTACAGTGTGTTTCTAGGCCAAACAACTGAATTCCCACCTTGACTGAATGCATTACAGTGTGTTTCTAGGCCAAACAACTGAATTCCCACCTTGACTGAATGCATTACAGTGTGTTTCTAGGCCAGACAACTGAATTCCCACCCTGACTGCATTACAGTGTGTTTCTAGGCCAAACAACTGAATTCCCACCTTGACTGAATGCATTACAGTGTGTTTCTAGGCCAAACAACTGAATTCCCACCCTGACTGCATTACAGTGTGTTTCTAGGCCAAACAACTGAATTCCCACCTTGACTGAATGCTTTACAGTGTGTTTCTAGGCCAAACAACTGAATTCCCACCCTGACTGAATGCATTAGTGTGTTTCTAGGCCAAACAACTGAATTCCCACCTTGACTGAATGCATTACAGTGTGTTTCTAGGCCAAACAACTGAATTCCCACCTTGACTGAATGCATTACAGTGTGTTTCTAGGCCAGATGAGCATCATACAGGTGTTAAGTGAGGAGCCAGAATAAATCTTTTTACAAATGTTTATGGACAGAGGTTATGAGAACAGGGAAACACTGGGAGACAGAGTGGATACATCAGAACTGACTAACAGAACTGACTAACAGAACTGACTAACTAACTACATGATGTTGATCAGATCAAACTTGAGAACATTGTCACTTTAATTAATGATTAAAATAATGTTTACATACCGCTTTACTTATTTCATATGCATATATTGTATTCTTGTCAATGCCACTCTGACATTGCTCGTCCTAACATTAATATATTTCTTAATTCCGTTATTTAACTTTTTGTTATGAATTGTTTTTAGATACTACCGCACTGTTGGAGCTAGGAACACAATCATTTCGCTACACCTGCAACAACATCTGATAAATATGTGTATGTGACCAATAACATCTGATTCAATTTGAAACCTACAGCACTGATTGCTGTGGTTGTATCATGAAAGTTGTTATGTGGTTTTATGGTGGTGATTGTGATAGGTTACTGGTTGTTATGTGGTTTTATGGTGGTGATTGTGATAGGTTACTGGTTGTTATGTGGTTTTATGATGTTGATTGTGATAGGTTACTGGTTGTTATGTGGTTTTATGGTGGTGATTGTGATAGGTTACTGGTTGTTATGTGGTTTTATGGTGGTGATTGTGATAGGTTACTGGTTGTTATGTGGTTTTATGATGTTGATTGTGATAGGTTACTGGTTGTTATGTGGTTTTATGGTGGTGATTGTGATAGGTTACTGGTTGTTATGTGGTTTTATGATGTTGATTGTGATAGGTTACTGGTTGTTATGTGGTTTTATGGTGGTGATTGTGATAGGTTACTGGTTGTTATGTGGTTTTATGGTGGTGATTGTGATAGGTTACTGGTTGTTAAGTGGTTTTATGATGTTGATTGTGATAGGTTACTGGTTGTTAAGTGGTTTTATGATGTTGATTGTGATAGGTTACTGGTTGTTATGTGGTTTTATGATGTTGATTGTGATAGGTTACTGGTTGTTATGTGGTTTTATGGTGGTGATTGTGATAGGTTACTGGTTGTTAAGTGGTTTTATGATGTTGATTGTGATAGGTTACTGGTTGTTAAGTGGTTTTATGATGTTGATTGTGATAGGTTACTGGTTGTTATGTAATATGACGTGTGACAGCCGCTCAAGACCAGCAACAATGTACTCTTGCGGCACTAAACAAAAATAAATCAACTTTTGAAGGAGAGCGTGAATATAGGTATTCTACACACCGGCTGGAACGGATCTGGCTTAAAGGACCAACTAAGACTCCACACCTCCAGTCCAGTTGGGTGCACTATGGCGTCCAAAGCTGACATTTAACTTTTAAAAGAGGTCGCAGGTTAAAGGACTACCTTTCACACAGAGGGGTTTGACACGTGGCAGCTCTCTCTCTTGTGAAGGGTTAGGGGGGAGGTCAGAGGTTACAGGTTAAAGGACTACCTTTCACACAGAGGGGTTTGACACGTGGCAGCTCTCTCTTGTGAAGGGTTAGGGGGGAGGTCAGAGGTTACAGGTTAAAGGACTACCTTTCACACAGAGGGGTTTGACACGTGGCAGCTCTCTCTTGTGAAGGGTTAGGGGGGAGGTCAGAGGTTACAGGTTAAAGGATTACCTTTCACACAGAGGGGGTTAGCACGTGGCAGCTCTCTCTTGTGTTTGGGCTGTCCTCTTTTGTGAAGGCAGTCTATGTAGAGCCTCACCCTCCGGTCCACAGCATCTCTCACCAGACTAGTGACCTCCTGGAGAGGATAGAGGACAAGATGTTACAGGGAGGGAGTAGGAGACATTAATGGTAGAGGTACAACCACACCAGGGAGGAGATATTAAGAGAGAAGTGGGGTGGGGTGGTACCTATCTATATTAATACATCCCAGTGAGGTGGTATCTATCTACATTAATACACATCTATATTAATACACATCTCAGTGAGGTGGTACCTATCTATATTAATACACATCTATATTAATACACATCTCAGTGAGGTGGTATCTATCTATATTAATACATCTATATTAATACACATCTATATTAATACACATCTCAGTGAGGTGGTATCTATCTATATTAATACATCTATATTAATACACATCTATATTAATACACATCTCAGTGAGGTGGAATCTATCTATATTAATACACATCTATATTAATACACATCCCAGTGAGGTGGTACCTATCTATATTAATACACATCTATATTAATACACATCTCAGTGAGGTGGTACCTATCTATATTAATACAGATCTATATTAATACACATCCCAGTGAGGTGGTACCTATCTATATTAATACACATCTATATTAATACACATCTCAGTGAGGTGGTACCTATCTATATTAATACAGATCTATATTAATACACATCCCAGTGAGGTGGTATCTATCTATATTAATACACATCTATATTAATACACATCTCAGTGAGGTGGTACCTATCTATATTAATACACATCTATATTAATACACATCCCAGTGAGGTGGTATCTATCTATATTAATACACATCTATATTAATACACATCTCAGTGAGGTGGTACCTATCTATATTAATACATCTATATTAATACACATCTATATTAATACACATCTCAGTGAGGTGGTACCTATCTATATTAATACACATCTATATTAATACACATTTCAGTGAGGTGGTACCTACCTACAGTGCCTTGCGAAAGTATTCGGCCCCCTTGAACTTTGCGACATTTTGCCACATTTCAGGCTTCAAACATAAAGATATAAAACTGTATTTTTTTGTGAAGAATCAACGACAAGTGGAACACAATCATGAAGTGGAACGACATTTATTGGATATTTCAAACTTTTTTAACAAATCAAAAACGGAAAAATTGGGCGTGCTAAATTATTCAGCCCCCTTAAGTTAATACTTTGTAGCGCCACCTTTTGCTGCGATTACAGCTGTAAGTCGCTTGGGGTATGTCTCTATCAGTTTTGCACATCGAGAGACTGAATTTTTTTCCCATTCCTCCTTGCAAAACAGCTCGAGCTCAGTGAGGTTGGATGGAGAGCATTTGTGAACAGCAGTTTTCAGTTCTTTCCACAGATTCTCGATTGGATTCAGGTCTGGACTTTGACTTGGCCATTCTAACACCTGGATATGTTTATTTTTGAACCATTCCATTGTAGATTTTGCTTTATGTTTTGGATCATTGTCTTGTTGGAAGACAAATCTCCGTCCCAGTCTCAGGTCTTTTGCAGACTCCATCAGGTTTTCTTCCAGAATGGTCCTGTATTTGTCTCCATCCATCTTCCCATCAATTTTAACCATCTTCCCTGTCCCTGCTGAAGAAAAGCAGGCCCAAACCATGATGCTGCCACCACCATGTTTGACAGTGGGGATGGTGTGTTCAGGGTGATGAGCTGTGTTGCTTTTACGTCAAACATAACGTTTTGCATTGTTGCCAAAAAGTTCAATTTTGGTTTCATCTGACCAGAGCACCTTCTTCCACATGCTTGGTGTGTCTCCCAGGTGGCTTGTGGCAAACTTTAAATGACACTTTTTATGGATATCTTTAAGAAATGGCTTTCTTCTTGCCACTCTTCCATAAAGGCCAGATTTGTGCAATATACGACTGATTGTTGTCCTATGGACAGAGTCTCCCACCTCAGCTGTAGATCTCTGCAGTTCATCCAGAGTGATCATGGGCCTCTTGGCTGCATCTCTGATCAGTCTTCTCCTTGTATGAGCTGAAAGTTTAGAGGGACGGCCAGGTCTTGGTAGATTTGCAGTGGTCTGATACTCCTTCCATTTCAATATTATCGCTTGCACAGTGCTCCTTGGGATGTTTAAAGCTTGGGAAATCTTTTTGTATCCAAATCCGGCTTTAAACTTCTTCACAACAGTATCTCGGACCTGCCTGGTGTGTTCCTTGTTCTTCATGATGCTCTCTGTGCTTTTAACGGACCTCTTGAGACTATCACAGTGCAGGTGCATTTATACGGAGACTTGATTACACACAGGTGGATTGTATTTATCATCATTAGTCATTTAGGTCAACGTTGGATCATTCAGAGATCCTCACTGAACTTCTGGAGAGAGTTTGCTGCACTGAAAGTAAAGGGGCTGAACAATTTTGCACGCCCAATTTTTCAGTTTTGATTTGTTAAAAAAGTTTGAAATATCCAATAAATGTCGTTCCACTTCATGATTGTGTCCCACTTGTTGTTGATTCTTCACAAAAAAATACAGTTTTATATCTTTATGTTTGAAGCCTGAAATGTGGCAAAACGTCGCAAAGTTCAAGGGGGCCGAATACTTTCGCAAGGCACTGTATATTAATACACATCTATATTAATACACATCTATATTAATACACATCTATATTAATACACATCTCAGTGAGGTGGTACCTATCTATATTAATACACATCTATATTAATACACATCTCAGTGAGGTGGTACCTATCTATATTAATACACATCTATATTAATACACATCTCAGTGAGGTGGTACCTATCTATATTAATATACATCTATATTAATACACATCTCAGTGAGGTGGTACCTATCTATATTAATATACATCTATATTAATACACATCTCAGTGAGGTGGTACCTATCTATATTAATACACATCTATATTAATACACATCTCAGTGAGGTGGTACCTATCTATATTAATATACATCTATATTAATACACATCTCAGTGGGGTGGTATCTATAAGGAAGACATACTAAAACATAAGTCAGGTATTTATTTGTTCAGTATTTAATTAATCATACTCAAATAAACGTTGTGTTATTGTTGATGTCGATGGTATTAACATTTTTATTCTGATACCGGTTATTTTTGTACCCTTCTTATTGTTTCTATTAAATGAAAGGTTGTTGTGAAAGTTTCCTCCCTCCAAGATCAACACAAACACACCTTGTCTCCCATATCTCCATACCTCAGTGTGCTCCATAGTGAACCAGCTGGTTTCCTGTGGTGCTCCGTGGCCCAGAGGCCCAATGATCTGTAGATCCACCAACACAGCATAGCTCCCACACTGTAACACAGACAGAACAGGTTGCTGAGAGACTCCCACACTGTAACACAGACAGAACAGGTTGCTGAGAGACTCCCACACTGTAACAGACACAACAGGTTGCTGAGAGACTCCCACACTGTAACACAGACACAACAGGTTGCTGAGAGACTCCCACACTGTAAGACAACAGGTTGCTGAGAGGCTCCCACACTGTAACAGACAACAGGTTGCTGAGAGACTCCCACACTGTAACACAGACACAACAGGTTGCTGAGAGACTCCCACACTGTAACACAGACAACAGGTTGCTGAGAGACTCCCACACTGTAAGACAACAGGTTGCTGAGAGGCTCCCACACTGTAACAGACAACAGGTTGCTGAGAGACTCCCACACTGTAACACAGACACAACAGGTTGCTGAGAGACTCCCACATTGTAACAGACACAACAGGTTGCTGAGAGGCTCCCACACTGTAACAGACACAACAGGTTGCTGAGAGGCTCCCACATTGTAACAGACACAACAGGTTGCTGAGAGGCTCCCACACTGTAACAGACAACAGGTTGCTGAGAGACTCCCACACTGTAACACAGACACAACAGGTTGCTGAGAGACTCCCACATTGTAACAGACACAACAGGTTGCTGAGAGGCTCCCACACTGTAACACAGACACAACAGGTTGCTGAGAGACTCCCACACTGTAACACAGACACAACAGGTTGCTGAGAGACTCCCACACTGTAACACAGACACAACAGGTTGCTGAGAGACTCCCACATTGTAACAGACACAACAGGTTGCTGAGAGGCTCCCACACTGTAACAGACACAACAGGTTGCTGAGAGACTCCCACATTGTAACAGACACAACAGGTTGCTGAGAGGCTCCCACACTGTAACAGACACAACAGGTTGCTGAGAGGCTCCCACACTGTAACACAGACACAACAGGTTGCTGAGAGACTCCCACACTGTAACAGACACAACAGGTTGCTGAGAGACTCCCACACTGTAACACAGACACAACAGGTTGCTGAGAGACTCCCACACTGTAACACAGACGCAACAGGTTGCTGAGAGGCTCCCACACTGTAACAGACACAACAGGTTGCTGAGAGACTCCCACATTGTAACAGACACAACAGGTTGCTGAGAGACTCCCACACTGTAACAGACAATAGGTTGCTGAGAGACTCCCACACTGTAACACAGACACAACAGGTTGCTGAGAGACTCCCACACTGTAAGACAACAGGTTGCTGAGAGGCTCCCACACTGTAACAGACAACAGGTTGCTGAGAGACTCCCACACTGTAACACAGACACAACAGGTTGCTGAGAGGCTCCCACACTGTAAGACAACAGGTTGCTGAGAGGCTCCCACACTGTAACAGACAACAGGTTGCTGAGAGACTCCCACACTGTAACACAGACACAACAGGTTGCTGAGAGACTCCCACATTGTAACAGACACAACAGGTTGCTGAGAGGCTCCCACACTGTAACACAGACACAACAGGTTGCTGAGAGACTCCCACACTGTAACACAGACACAACAGGTTGCTGAGAGACTCCCACATTGTAACAGACACAACAGGTTGCTGAGAGACTCCCACACTGTAACACAGACACAACAGGTTGCTGAGAGACTCCCACACTGTAACACAGACACAACAGGTTGCTGAGAGACTCCCGCACTGTAACAGACAAAACAGGTTGCTGAGAGGCTCCCACACTGTAACAGACAACAGGTTGCTGAGAGGCTCCCACACTGTAACACAGACACAACAGGTTGCTGAGAGACTCCCACACTGTAACACAGACACAACAGGTTGCTGAGAGACTCCCACACTGTAACAGACACAACAGGTTGCTGAGAGACTCCCACACTGTAACACAGACACAACAGGTTGCTGAGAGGCTCCCACACTGTAACACAGACACAACAGGTTGCTGAGAGGCTCCCACACTGTAACAGACAACAGGTTGCTGAGAAACTCCCACACTGTAACACAGACACAACAGGTTGCTGAGAGACTCCCACACTGTAACACAGACAGAACAGGTTGCTGAGAGACTCCCACACTGTAACAGACACAACAGGTTGCTGAGAGACTCCCACACTGTAAGACAACAGGTTGCTGAGAGGCTCCCACACTGTAACAGACAACAGGTTGCTGAGAGACTCCCACACTGTAACACAGACACAACAGGTTGCTGAGAGACTCCCACACTGTAACACAGACAGCAGGTTGCTGAGAGGCTCCCACACTGTAAGACAACAGGTTGCTGAGAGGCTCCCACACTGTAACAGACAACAGGTTGCTGAGAGACTCCCACACTGTAACAGACACAACAGGTTGCTGAGAGACTCCCACACTGTAACACAGACACAACAGGTTGCTGAGAGACTCCCACACTGTAACAGACAACAGGATGTTGCGTTTTTTGGATGCTGTTTTTGTCTGGATCAAACGCATCAAATAAATGGACATTTTGGATATATATGGACGGAATTAATCGAACAAAAGGACCAATTGTGATATTTATGGGACATATTGGAGTGCCATCAAAAGAAGCTCGTCAAAGGTAAGGCATGAGTTATATTTTATTTCTGCGTTTTGTGTAGCGCCTGCAGGGTTGAAATATGCTACTCTCTGTGTTGACATTGTGCTATCATCAGATAAAAGCCTTTTTAAAATGTTGTCTGGATTCTCAACGAGTGTAGTTTTAATTGAGTATCTTACATGTGTGATTTAATGAATGTTTGATTTTATGACATTGTTTTTAATTTGCCGCGCTGCATTTTCCCTGTTTTTTTGCCCTAGCCCCAAGAGGTTTTAACATCACCCCAGAGCCCTCTCTCCAGAAACTAGACCGATCTCTCTAAAAACTAGACCCATCTCTCTAGCCATCTCTATAGAAACCAGACCCATCTCTCTAGTCATCTCTTCAGAAACCAGACCCATCTCTCTAGCCATCTCTTCAGAAACTAGACCAATCTGTCCAGCCATCTCTTCAGAATCCAGACCCCTCTCTCTAGCCATCTCAGTGGAAACCAGACCCATCTCTCTAGCCATCTCTCCAGCCATATCTTCAGAAACTAGACCTATCTTTCTAGCCATCTCATTAGAAACTAGACCCATCTCTCTAGCCATCTCTTTGGAAACTAGACCCATCTATCTAGAAACTAGACCCATCTCTCTAGCCATATCTTCAGAAACCAGACCCATCTCTCTAGCAATATCTTCAGAAACTAGACCCATCTTTCTAGCCATCTCATTAGAAACTAGACCCATCTCTCTAGCCATCTCTTTGGAAACTAGACCCATCTATCTAGAAACTAGACCCATCTCTATAGCCATCTTTTTAGAAACTTGACCCATCTCGACAACCATCTCTTTAGAAACTAGGCCCATCTCTCGAGCCAGCTCTAACCACCTCTCTAAAAACTAGACCCATCTCTCTAGCCATCTTTGTAGAAACTAGACCCAACTCTAGCCATCTCTGCAGAAACTAGACCCATCTCTAGAAACTAGACCCATCTCTCTAGTCATCTCCAGAAAAACTTGACCATCTCCGTAGAAACTCGACCATCTCCCCAGAAACTCGACCATCTCCCTAGAAACTCGACCATCTCCCTAGAAACTCGACCATCTCCCGAGAAACTCGACCATCTCCCGAGAAACTTGACCATCTCCCTAGAAACTCGACCATCTCCCTAGAAACTCGACCATCTCCCTAGAAACTCGACCATCTCCCTAGAAACTCGACCATCTCCCTAGAAACTCGACCATCTCCCTAGAAACTCGACCATCTCCCTAGAAACTTGACCCACCCCACTAGAAATTCGACCCACCTCTCTAGAAATTCGACCCACCTCTCTAGAAATTCGACCCACCTCTCTAGAAATTCGACCCACCTCTCTAGAAATTCGACCCACCTCCCTAGAAATATCTCTCTAGAAACTAGACCCATCACTCTAGCCACCTCTGTAAAAACTTGACCCATCTCTCTAGCAACCTCAGTAGAAACTAGACCCATCTCTCTAGCCATCTCTGTAGAAACTAGACCCATCTCTAGCCATCTCAATAGAAACTAGACCAATCTCTAGAAACTAGACCGATCTCTAGAACTAAACCCATCTCCCAAGAAACTCAACCATCTCCCTAGAAACTCCACCATCTCCCTAGAAACTCCACCATCTCCCTAGAAACTCCACCATCTCCCTAGAAACTCCACCATCTCCCTAGAAACTCCACCATCTCCCTAGAAACTCCACCATCTCCCTAGAAACTCCACCATCTCCCTAGAAACTCCACCATCTCCCTAGAAACTCGACCCTCTCCCTAGAAACTCAACCATCTCCCTAGAAACTCGACCACCTCTCTAGAAACTCAACCCACCTCTCTAGAAACTCGATCCATCTCTCTACAAACTCGACCCACCTCTCTACAAACTCGACCCACCTCTCTACAAACTCGACCCACCTTTCTAGCAACCTCTAGAAACTCAACCCACCTCTCTAGAAACTCAACCCACGTCTCTAGAAACTTGACCCATCTCTCTACAAACTCGACCCATCTCTCTACAAACTCAACCCATCTCTCTACAAACTCGACCCATCTCTCTACAAACTCGACCCATCTCTCTACAAACTCGACCCATCTCTCTACAAACTCGACCCATCTCTCTACAAACTCGACCCATCTCTCTAGAAACTCGACCCATCTCTCTAGAAACTCGACCCATCTCTCTAGAAACTCGACCCACCTCTCTAGAAACTCGACCCACGTCTCTAGAAACTCGACCCACCTCTCTACAAACTCGACCCACCTCTCTAGAAACTCGACCCATCTCTCTAGCCGTCTCCCTAGAAATTTGACCAATCTTTCAAGCCGTCTCCCTAGAAACTTGAGCCGTCTCTCTAGAAACTCGACCCATCTCTAGAAACTCGACCCATTTCCCTAGCCACCTCTAGAAACTCAACCCACGTCTCTAGAAAATCTATCCATCTCTCTAGAAACTCGATCCTTCTCTCTAAAAACTTGACTCATCACTCGAGCAGTCTCTCTAGAAACTCGACCCTCCTCTCTAGCCACCTCTCTAGAAACTCGACCCACCTCTCTAGAAACTCGAGCCACCTCTCCAGAAACTCGACCCACCTCTTTAGCCACCTCTCTAGAAACTCAACCCACCCCTCATCCCTGTAAGATGCAGTGTCTCTCTCTGTTCCGCTCTCCCTCCCACCGCCTCTCCTCTCTCTGTTCTGCTCTCCCTCCCATCGCCTCTCCTCTCTCTGTTCCGCTCTCCCTCCCACTGCCTCGCCTCTCTCTGTTCTGCTCTCCCTCCCACTGCCTCTCCTCTCTCTGTTCTGCGCTCCCTCCCACCGCCTCTCCTCTCTCTGTTCCGCTCTCCCTTCCACTGCCTCGCCTCTGTTCCAATATGTCTCCCCCACTGCCTCTCTTCTCTGTTCCGCTCTCCCTCCCACTGCCTCTCCTCTCTGTTCCGCTCTCCCTCCCACTGCCTCCCCTCTCTCTGTTCTGCTCTCCCTCCCACTGCCTCTCCTCTCTCTGTTCTGCTCTCCCTCCCACTGCCTCTCCTCTGTTCCGCTCTCCCTCCCACTGCCTCTGTTCCGCTTTCCCTCCAACTGCCTCTCCTCTCTCTGTTCCGCTCTCCCTCCCACTGCCTCGCCTCTCTCTGTTCTGCTCTCCCTCCCACTGCCTCTCCTCTCTCCGTTCCCCTCTTGCTCTCCCCCTCCTTTCTCTCCCCCTTCCTCCTCTGTTCCACTCTCTCTCTGCCTCTCCTCCCGTCTCTCCCCTTCTTCCTCCTCTGTTCCACTCTCTCTCTGCCCCTCCTCCTGTCTCCCCCTTCTTCCTCCTCTGTCCCACTCTCTCTCTGCCCCTCCTGTCTCTCCCCTTCTTCCTCCTCTGTTCCACTCTCTCTCTCTCTGCCCCTCTCCTTTCATATGTTAGAATGCAACCCCTCCCAGCTTGGAAACAAGTTTGAATCACCCAAACAAATTCCTCTCAGAAAAACCTCTCCTACAATGAGATATTCATTACCAGACTTTGAAGACAAGTACTGTTGTTGGGTTGGGAAGAATCTCCAGTCAAGTGGGATTAAAAGATCATATTAGTAAAAGGGACAGTTGAGTAAATTACTCTGGCAAATGTTTTATTTTTCACATGAAAGCACTGTAATTGACAGAGTAAACAGGAATGTAAGAGAGAGGAGCTGCTGTGACTTGTTCTACTCAGAGAGCAGCGAGTGGGAAGACTGCCCCCATGTGGTTGAAAAGGAAGCAACACTTTCTGACCGATATGTCCTTTTGGTAAACACTGCAGAACTTGACTCATATAAGTCATGGGAACTTCAAAATACAACATGCACGAGACTGATTTTTGACATTTATAGTCAGTTGAAAGTGAGTGATTACTGACCTAAATTCCTCATATGCTGTAAAACAGGACTATCCAACCCTGTTCCTGGAGAGACACCCTCCTGTAGGTTTTAACTCCAACCCTGTTCCTGGAGAGATACCCTCCTGGAGAGATACCCTCCTGTAGGTTTTAACTCCAACCCTGTTCCTGGAGAGAGACCCTCCTGTAGGTTTTAACTCCAACCCTGTTCCTGGAGAGAGACCCTCCTGTAGGTTTTAACTTCAACCCTCTCCTGGAGAGTTCCCTAACCTAGCACACCAGATTTTTAAGATGAATCAGGTCAGTTGAAACTGGGGTTGGAGTTAAAACCTACAGGAGGGTCTCTCCAGGAAATGGGTTGGAGTTAAAAACCTACAGGAGGGTCTCTCTCCAGGAACAGGGTTGGAGTTAAAACCTACAGGAGGGTCTCTCTGCAGGAACAGGGTTGGAGTTAAAAACTACAGGAGGGTCTCTATCCAGGAACAGGGTGGGAGTTAAAACCTACAGGAGGGTGACTATCCAGGAACAGGGTGGGAGTTAAAACCTACAGGAGGGTGACTCTCCAGGAACAAGGTTGGAGTTAAAACCTACAGGAGGGTAGCACTCTAGAAACGGGGTTGGAGTTAAAACCTACAGGAGGGTATCTCTCCAGGAACAGGGTTGGAGTTAAAACCTACAGGAGGGTATCTCTCCAGGAACAGGGTTGGAGTTAAAAACCTACAGGAGGGTAGCTCTCTAGAAACAGGGTTGGAGAGCCCTGCTCTAAAAATAACCGCCATTACAATTAGGCTCGAAACTGATAAGGCTACACGAAATGTTACCAACGCTGAGCTGTAATTGACTGAACAGCTCAAAACAAAACACAGCACACATTTTTCTAAAACCCAAAGGGACCTTTCAGAAATATGACAAAATAGAAGCTTCAGAAGCCTTAGGTCTGAACAGAACAAGCTACTTACTGCCTTAGGCCTGAACAGAACAAGCTACTTACTGCCTTAGGCCTGAACAGAACAAGCTACTTACTGCCTTAGGCCTGAACAGAACAAGCTACTTACTGCCTTAGGCCTGAACAGAATAAGCTACTTACTGCCTTGGGCCTGAACAGAACAAGCTACTGCCTTGGGCCTGAACAGAACAAGCTACTGCCTTAGGCCTGAACAGAACAAGCTACTGCCTTAGGCCTGAACAGAACAAGCTACTGCCTTGGGCCTGAACAGAACAAGCTACTGCCTTAGGCCTGAACAGAACAAGCTACTGCCTTAGGCCTGAACAGAACAAGCTACTGCCTTAGGCCTGAACAGAACAAGCTACTGCCTTGGGCCTGAAACAGAACAAGCTACTGCCTTGGGCCTGAACAGAACATGCCACTGCAATTTTCCTGGGCCCCGGCCAACAATCCTGCAATTTGTTCTTCAGATTTTCTAAGATAAATACCACTGATTGAAACATATTCGTTGAACAGTGGAGTAGGAAGTGTTGTACCACAATGATTACAAGGTCTCCTCTGAATGTCTGTGTTTGTCCATGGTCTCCTGTCTCCATGACCAGGCTATGGTCACAGAGTCCGTACATTGGTCATGTCTGCGTTTGTCCATGGTCTCCTGTCTCCATGACCAGGCTATGGTCACAGAGTCCGTACATTGGTCATGTCTGCGTTTGTCCATGGTCTCCTGTCTCCATGACCAGGCTATGGTCACAGAGTCCGTACATTGGTCATGTCTGCGTTTGTCCATGGTCTCCTGTCTCCATGACCAGGCTATGGTCACAGAGTCCGTACATTGGTCATGTCTGCGTTTGTCCATGGTCTCCTGTCTCCATGACCAGGCTATGGTCACAGAGTCCGTACATTGGTCATGTCTGTGTTTGTCCATGGTCTCCTGTCTCCATGACCAGGCTATGGTCACAGAGTCCGTACATTGGTCATGTCTGTGTTTGTCCATGGTCTCCTGTCTCCATGACCAGGCTATGGTCACAGAGTCCGTACATTGGTCATGTCTGTGTTTGTCCATGGTCTCCTGTCTCCATGACCAGGCTATGGTCACAGAGTCCGTACATTGGTCATGTCTGTGTTTGTTTGACGAGTTGTGCTTAATTTGATATCTCCGTTTAGAAATGTGTTAACATTGAAGTTTGTGATTAAATTTAGCCAATAATTAGACAGATTTCTATTTGTCATTCTCCCCCTCCCCCCCCTCTCCCTCTCCCCCCCCCCTCTCTCCCTCCCCTGTGGTCTTTGTCCAGCAGTGATCCATGGATGGACCGGTGGTTTCAACTCACTGCTTCCGACAATTACCCCCAATGCAGCGTGGGAACGCCAGGCTAAAGAAGGCAGGGGCCTGTCAATCACACGTGCACGTGCGTGTGTGTGTGTGTGTGACTGCCACACAAGAGACACAGTCCCACGGTGACTTCCTGGACCAGACCAGTTCTACTGCTGCCCCTTGGGATCAGTCTCTCTCTCTGCCTTCTGAGATGTAAAAAAACACTTTCTACCATTACAGCTGAGGGAATGTTCACAGTGATGGACTGATGTTCGGCTGGTGGTTCAGCAGGCAGCCAACGGAACAGCAATACGTCCTGACTGACATAAGGACTAGGAAATCAATGTAGGTGGTGTAGAATTAGTAGGGATCAATAGGTTCTCTGTGTGAATGGCTGGTCCGTATGGACGAGAGACCTGAGTCAGTGACGGCTGGGCCAGCCACATGGTACAGCCCTAGATCAGAGGGATCAATAGGGTCTCTGTGTGAATGGATGGTCCGTATGGACGAGAGACCTGAGTCAGTGACGGCCCCTTAAAGATGGTGGTCTGATTAAGGTTGTGTTTGTTTGGGTGGGGGGCCAGGCAGAGAGCCAGGTTGTGTTTGTTGGGGTCGGGGGCCAGGCAGAGAGCCAGGTTGTGTTTGTTGGGGGTCGGGGACCAGGCAGAGAGCCAGGTTGTGTTTGTTGTGGGTCGGGGACCAGGCAGAGAGCCAGGTTGTGTTTGTTGGGGGTCGGGGACCAGGCAGAGAGCCAGGTTGTGTTTGTTGGGGGTCGGGGACCAGGCAGAGAGCCAGGTTGTGTTTGTTGGGGGTCGGGGACCAGGCAGAGAGCCAGGTTATGTTTGTTGGGGGTCGGGGACCAGGCAGAGAGCCAGGTTGTGTTTGTTGGGGGTCGGGGACCAGGCAGAGAGCCAGGTTGTGTTTGTTGGGGGTCGGGGACAAGGCAGAGAGCCAGGTAGCTGATTCCCAAACAACACCCTATACACTGAGTGGACTAAACATTGAGACTGACCAGGTGAATCCAGGTGAAACCTATGATCCCTTATTGATGTCACAATCAGTGTAGAAGAAGGGGAGGAGACGGGGTAAAGAAGGATTTTGAGACATGGATTATGTGATTATGCGTGCGTGCCATTCAGAAGGTAACCGGCCAAGACAAAAGATTTAAGTGCCTCTGAACGGGGTATGATGGTAGGTGCCAGGCGCACCGGGTTTGTGTCAAGAACTGCAACGCTGCTGGGTTTTTCAAACTCAACCGTTTTCCGTGTTGTATCAAGAACGGTCCACCACCCGAAGGACACGCACAACTGAGACAACGGTGACGCAGCATTAGAGTCAACATGGGCAGGCATCCCTGTGGAACGCCATCGAATACCTTGTAGAGTCCACGACCCTGAACGAATCGGGGCTGTTCTGAGGGCAAGTGGGGGGGAGTGCAACTCAATATTAAGAAGGTGTTTATGTTTTGTACACACGCTACCTATTCCCTATATAATACACTGAGACCCCTAGAGGGCTTAGTTCTACCTCATGTCCTGTATCACCCCAACCGGTAATACACTGAGACCCCTAGAGGGCTTAGTTCTACCTCATGTCCTGTATCACCCCAACCGGTAATACACTGAGACCCCTAGAGGGCTTAGTTCTACCTCATGTCCTGTATCACCCCAACCGGTAATACACTGAGACCCCTAGAGGGCTTAGTTCTTCCTGATGTCCTGTATCAACCCAACCGGTAATACACTGAGACCCCTAGAGGGCTTAGTTCTTCCTGATGTCCTGTATCACCCCAACCGGTAATACACTGAGACCCCTAGAGGGCTTAGTTCTTCCTGATGTCCTGTATCAACCCAACCGGTAATACACTGAGACCCCTAGAGGGCTTAGTTCTTCCTGCTGTCCTGTATCACCCCAACCAGTAATACACTGAGAACCCTAGAGGGCTTAGTTCTTCCTGCTGTCCTGTATCACCCCAACCAGTAATACACTGAGAACCCTAGAGAGCTTCGTTCTTCCTGATATCCTGTATCACCCCAACCGGTAATACACTGAGACCCCTAGAGAGCTTAGTTCTTCCTGCTGTCCTGTATCACCCCAACCGGTAATACACTGATACACTGAGACCCCTAGAGGGCTTCGTTCTTCCTGCTGTCCTGTATCACCCCAACCGGTAATACACTGAGACCCCTAGAGGGCTTAGTTCTTCCTGATGTCCTGTATCACCTGTAAGTGTTGACGCAATCACCCCAACCGGTAATACACTCCTGTCCCTCCGGCGATCGGTTCATAAGAAAGCATACTATCAGGATGCCAAGGAATTGGTTTCATTAAAGCTGACATTGACATTAAAGCTAGTTAAAGGGATACTTTGGGATTTTGGCGATGATGCCCTTTATCTACTGAACCCAGAGTCAGATGAAGCCCTTGAATCTATTTTATTGTACCTTTATTTAACTAGGCAAGTCAGTTAAAACTAAATTCTTATTTTCAATGACGGCCTAGGAACAGTGGGTTAACTGCCTGTTCAGGGGCAGAACGACAGATTTGTACCTTGTCAGCTCTGGGATTCGATCTTGCAACCTTTCGGTTACTAGTCCAACGCTCCAACCACCAGGCTACCTGCCGTCCCTACACTCTAACCACTAGGCTACCTGCCGTCCCGACACTCTAACCACTAGGCTACCCTGCCATCCCTACACTCTAACCACTAGGCTACATGCCGTCCCTACACTCTAACCACTAGGCTACCTGCCCCCTCTACACTCTAACCACCAGGCTACCTGCCGTCCCTACACTCTAACCACCAGGCTACCAGCCGTCCCTACACTCTAACCACCAGGCTACCTGCCGCCCCTACACTCTAACCACCAGGCTACCTGCCGTCCCTACACTCTAACCACCAGGCTACCTGCCGTCCCTACACTCTAACCACCAGGCTACCAGCCGTCCCTACACTCTAACCACCAGGCTACTTGCCGTCCCTACACTCTAACCACCCGGCTACCTGCCGTCCCTACACTCTAACCACTCGGCTACCTGCCGTCCATACACTCTAACCACTAGGCTACCTGCCGTCCCTACACTCTAACCACTAGGCTACCTGCCATCCCTACACTCTAACCACCAGGCTACCTGCCGTCCCTACACTCTAACCACCAGGCTACCTGCCGTCCCTACACTCTAACCACTAGGCTACCTGCTGTCCCTACACTCTAACCACCAGGCTACCTGCCGTCCCTACACTCTAACCACGTGGCTACCTGCCGTCCCTACACTCTAACCACCTGGCTACCTGCCGTCCCTAAACTCTAACCACCAGGCTACCTGCCTCTCCAACCCTGTTCCAGTACTCTGTATGCCATGGGCTCTCCTACCCTGTTCTTCCAGCTACCCAGTACTCTGTATGCCATGGGCTCTCCTACCCTGTTCTTCCAGCTACCCAGTACTCTGTATGCCATGGGCTCTCCTACCCTGTTCTTCCAGCTACCCAGTACTCTGTATGCCATGGGCTCTCCTACCCTGTTCTTCCAGCTACCCAGTACTCTCTATGCCATGGGCTCTCCAACCCTGTTCCTGCAGCTACGTAGTGCTTAATTTGTGAAACCAAATTAAATCTGTTCGGGAACATCAATACTAACATGGTTTTCGTAACTAAACATATTTAGGACCGAATCGAGCCGTTCGGTCCTACGTAGCAACATTATTTTTTTTTACATTGGATAAAAGTAGAGTTTCCAAGCTAGAAAATTGTTGGGTTAAATAAAGGTACAATAAAAATAAAAAATGTAGGCAGCATTGTCTGTCACCAGTGCAAATACCTTCTGTGGTCCAAATCATTGATGACTGCCTTCAGCTCATCTACAATGTAGAGACCGGTGTGTCTGTGCTCTTGTAGAATACTGGTTGAGCGGTGGAGATGATGTAGTTAATTATTCCTTGCCCACAAACATTCGACCACCTATCAGAGATGATTGCAATACAGTCTGCTTTCTCTATGATTTGCTTTACCTTCACTTGACCTCTGTGTAACTCCGCATCCAGCATCTCATTAGTGTGCAAGATCTTGAGAATCAGCTGTGCATGTGATGGCAGAATGCACTGTGCATGTGACGGCAGAATGCACTGTGCATGTGATGGCAGAATGCAATGTGCATGTGATGGCAGAATGCAATGTGCATGTGATGGCAGAATGCAATGTGCATGTGATGGCAGAATGTACTGTGCATGTGATGGCAGAATGCACTGTGCATGTGATGGCTGAATGCATTGTGCATGTGATGGCAGAATGCACTGTGCATGTGATGGCAGAATGCACTCTGTATGTGATGGCAGAATGCACTCTGTATGTGATGGCAGAATGCACTCTGTATGTGATGGCAGAATGCACTCTGTATGTGATGGCAGAATGCACTCTGTATGTGATGGCAGAATGCACTCTGTATGTGATGGCAGAATGCACTCTGTATGTGATGGCAGAATGCACTCTGTATGTGATGGCAGAATGCAATCTGTATGTGATGGCAGAATGCACTCTGTATGTGATGGCAGAATGCACTCTGTATGTGATGGCAGAATGCACTCTGTATGTGATGGCAGAATGCACTCTGTATGTGATGGCAGAATGCACTCTGTATGTGATGGCAGAATGCACTCTGTATGTGATGGCTGAATGCACTCTGTATGTGATGGCTGAATGCACTGTGCATGTGATGGCAGAATGCACTGTGCATGTGATGGCAGAATGCACTCTGTATGTGATGGCAGAATGCACTCTGTATGTGATGGCAGAATGCACTCTGTATGTGATGGCAGAAAGCACTCTGTATGTGATGGCAGAAAGCACTCTGTATGTGATGGCAGAATGCACTCTGTATGTGATGGCAGAATGCACTCTGTATGTGATGGCAGAATGCACTCTGTATGTGATGGCAGAATGCACTGTATGTGATGGCAGAATGCACTGTATGTGATGGCAGAATGCACTGTGCATGTGATGGCAGAATGCACTGTGCATGTGATGGCAGAATGCACTGTGCATGTGATGGCAGAATGCAATGTGCATGTGATGGCAGAATGCAATGTGCATGTGATGGCAGAATGCACTGTGCATGTGATGGAAGAATGCACTGTGCATGTGATGGAACAATGCACTGTGCATGTGATGGCAGAATGCACTGTGCATGTGATGGAAGAATGCACTGTGCATGTGATGGAAGAATGCACTGTGCATGTGACGGCAGAATGCACTGTGCATGTGACGGGAGAATGCACTGTGCATGTGACGGCAGAATGCACTGTGCATGTGATGGAAGAATGCACTGTGCATGTGACGGCAGAATGCACTGTGCATGTGACGGGAGAATGCACTGTGCATGTGACGGCAGAATGCACTGTGCATGTGACGGCAGAATGCACTGTGCATGTGATGGGAGAATGCACTGTGCATGTGACGGGAGAATGCACTGTGCATGTGACGGGAGAATGCACAGTGCATGTAATGGAAGAATGCACTGTGCATGTGATGGAAGAATGCACTGTGCATGTGATGGAAGAATGCACTGTGCATGTGATGGAAGAATGCACTGTGCATGTGACGGCAGAATGCACTGTGCATGTGACGGCAGAATGCACTGTGCATGTGATGGCAGAATGCACTGTGCATGTGATAGAAGAATGCACAGTGCATGTAATGGAAGAATGCACTGTGCATGTGATGGAAGAATGCACTGTGCATGTGATGGAAGAATGCACTGTGCATGTGACGGCAGAATGCACTGTGCATGTGACGGCAGAATGCACTGTGCATGTGACGGGAGAATGCACTGTGCATGTGACGGCAGAATGCACTGTGCATGTGACGGCAGAATGCACTGTATGTGACGGCAGAATGCACTGTGCATGTGACGGGAGAATGCACTGTGCATGTGACGGCAGAATGCACTGTGCATGTGACGGCAGAATGCACTGTATGTGACGGGAGAATGCACTGTGCATGTGACGGCAGAATGCACTGTGCATGTGACGGCAGAATGCACTGTGCATGTGACGGCAGAATGCACTGTATGTGACGGGAGAATGCACTGTGCATGTGACGGCAGAATGCACTGTGCATGTGACGGCAGAATGCACTGTGCATGTGACGGAAGAATGCACTGTATATGGGATGGAAGAATGCACTGTACATGTGATGGCAGAATGCACTGTATGTGACGGGAGAATGCACTGTGCATGTGACGGCAGAATGCACTGTGCATGTGACGGCAGAATGCACTGTGCATGTGACGGCAGAATGCACTGTGCATGTGACGGCAGAATGCACTGTGCATGTGACGGCAGAATGCACTGTGCATGTGACGGCAGAATGCACTGTGCATGTGACGGCAGAATGCACTGTGCATGTGATGGGAGAATGCACTGTGCATGTGACGGCAGAATGCACTGTGCATGTGACGGCAGAATGCACTGTGCATGTGACGGCAGAATGCACTGTGCATGTGATGGCAGAATGCACTGTGCATGCAGAGGGTTGCAATCCCATTGAATCGGGGATAGTTTAACCAAAATATGCCACAAGGCCTAGAATTCCCTCGTGTGTACCCCACACAAAAAAAGGTTTCACTGTTATAAGCTAAATTTAATTTAAGCAAAATTCCCCCAAAAATTCCAGGGCTTAACTTCCCACGGAGGATCTCCGGAACGTTTCCGACCCTTTGCAACCATACTCGTGACCGCCGGTGTGGCGGTAATATGGTCGCCGCAACAACCCTAAAAATATTTGGGGCTTCTTGGAACTGGGGGATCTTGGGAAGAAATGTTTTCCCGTTCTAAACACAGTTGGTCTACATTCCAGACGAGTATTGATTATTCAATAATCAAATCAGCTGATCAGCGTCAGGAGTAGGGTATACACAATTGCGTTGGCATACTACCCTAACCATGTCTAACACAATTGACATTTGGTCTTGTCTAGTCCTTTACTCTGTCACACACCAGCAGCAGCACCGTGCGACTATATGGGGATTCTCAGAAGGGCCTTTAGCAGGAAGTCATTGGACAAACTTAACACACTTAGTCTACATTCCAAATGATTAGGGTCTATTGACTACTCAATAATCAAATCATGTGATCAGCTTCAAGGGTATCAATCAGTTTCACTGGGCAGCCCAACCAACGGCTGCATCGGACGTGAATCATGTGACCACATCGTCAGCCAACCACAAAGGGTGACCCGCCTGATCCTGAGGTGACCTCTGAGCTGACCTCGGGTTTGACTTATGACCCCCACGTGATCAGGCCTCTTACAGAGGAATCCCTTTGTGGTGGGGGGGGGTGATCCAGACAGCAGTAATAGAAACCATAAAAGCCTGAATGTCCATCCTAGATGGAAGGTGCTAGCTACTGACACACAGAGCTGCTGCCAATACTAGATTCTGTATCTAAATGTTACTCTTTATTTGTATTTTTTTTACCTTTATTTAACTAGGCAAGTCAGTTAAGAACAAATTCTTATTTTCAATGACGGCCTAGGAACAGTGGGTTAACTACCTAGTCAGGGGCAGAACAACAGATTTGTACCTTATCAGCTTGGGGGTTTGAACTTGCAACCTTCCGGTTACTAGTCCAACGCTCTAACCACTAGGCTACCCTGCTCTTCTTCTTGTTTGAGACTTTCATGTTACTACTACAGAAATACTTCAATACTGTAGGTGTGTTTGCTCGAGGACATTTAAACAAGACATTACATGCAAGTGCTGCTGTTACTGGGAAGAGAGACAAACGATTAAGGGCCAACTCCAGAAGGAGTCGCCTTTTCATACGGTGTCCTAAAACCGGGCCAACACCGTTTTGTTCTCTCCTCAACACAGACTTTGTCTAGTTGTATAGAGGGCGTGAGGACCCAACAATACAACAGCACAGAGAGTGCTACTTAATACCAAGGTCCTGTATTGTATTCTGTCACAGTAGCGTGAATACACAGGAGTCCTTCTGTATGTCAGGACTTAACATCTCTATCCTAAACTCTCTTCTCTGCCAAGACTCTGATGAGCCGTGACCTGACAGAAGACAAAACACAGAAGTGAGTGCGCTACAGGGCCATATTTATTTAGTTCAGTTACCTTCGCTTTCTTGGATATAGAAACAATAAATGGAAATCTTGAAGCAAGTGGGGACAGCAGACTGGGACAGGGAGAGATTGAATATGTCCGTACAACACACCAGCCAGCTGCTGGTCATGCCCTGAGGACGCGGCTGGTCTGAGCTCTGAGGACGCGGCTGGTCTGAGCTCTGAGGACGCGGCTGGTCTGAGCTCTGAGGACGCGGCTGCTCATGCTCTGAGGACGCGGCTGGTCTGAGCTCTGAGGACGCGGCTGCTCATGCTCTGAGGACGCGGCAGGTCTGAGCTCTGAGGACGCGGCTGGTCTGAGCTCTGAGGACGCGGCTGGTCTGAGCTCTGAGGACGCGGCTGGTCTGAGCTCTGAGGACGCGGCTGGTCTGAGCTCTGAGGACGCGGCTGGTCTGAGCTCTGAGGACGCGGCTGGTCTGAGCTCTGAGGACGCGGCTGGTCTGAGCTCTGAGGACGCGGCTGGTCATGCTCTGAGGACGCGGCTGGTCATGCTCTGGGAACGCGGCTGGTCATGCTCTGAGGACGCGGCTGGTCTGAGCTCTGAGGACGCGGCTGGTCTGAGCTCTGAGGACGCGGCTGGTCATGCTCTGAGGACGCGGCTGGTCATGCTCTGAGGACGCAGTATTATTATGTTACAGTCTCTACCCCCTGGTAGAGTAACAGTATTATTATGGTGTTACAGTCTCTACCCCCTGGTAGAGTAACAGTATTATGGTGTTACAGTCTCTACCCCCTGGTAGAGTAACAGTATTATTATGGTGTTACAGTCTCTACCCCCTGGTAGAGTAACAGTATTATGGTGTTACAGTCTCTACCCCCTGGTAGAGTAACAGTATTATTATGGTGTTACAGTCTCTACCTCCTGGCAGAGTAACAGTATTATTATGGTGTTACAGTCTCTACCCCCTGGTAGAGTAACAGTATTATTATGGTGTTACAGTCTCTACCCACTGGTAGAGTAACAGTATTATTATGGTGTTACAGTCTCTACCCCCTGGTAGAGTAACAGTATTATTATGGTGTTACAGTCTCTACCCCCTGGTAGAGTAACAGTATTATTATGGTGTTACAGTCTCTACCCCCTGGTAGAGTAACAGTATTATTATGGTGTTACAGTCTCTACCCCCTGACAGAGTAACAGTATTATTATGGTGTTACAGTCTCTACCCCCTGACAGAGTAACAGTATTATTATGGTGTTACAGTCTCTACCCCCTGGTAGAGTAACAGTATTATTATGGTGTTACAGTCTCTACCCCCTGACTGAGTAACAGTATTATTATGGTGTTACAGTCTCTACCCCCTGACTGAGTAACAGTATTATTATGGTGTTACAGTCTCTACCCCCTGGTAGAGTAACAGTATTACTCTGTTACAGTCTCTACCCCCTGACAGAGTAACAGTAGTTACAACCTCCCAGAGAGAGAGTATTCTATATGAACTGGTGAGAGAGTGATGAGGCCTTTCTGAACTGTGCGTATGAAGGCATGCATGTGAAACAGAAAGAGGGTGACTGCCACGTCTAGTCAATTGGGCAACAGGGCATTAGGGAGGACGTGAGAGTCCCGTGCAGACGTCCATTAGTTCCTTATCCTAAAACTTTTAATAAATGAAACATTAACAAAAAAGGAGACCAGTGGGCTTTTCCTGCTCTGCACTTAAAACACACACATCTGGTGTGCATTACTCCTGGAAATCATGATGAGAGGATGGCCAGGGCTAGTTCAGGAGATTCCTCAGGCTCAGCCTTGCACTGGTTAAACCAGCATGAATACCCTCAGAAATATAAAGCCATACAATATACAGGTATTATTTTTTCTTCAGATTTGTACCTTGTCAGCTCGGGGATTCAAACTTGCAACCTTTCGGTTACTAGTCCAACGCTCTAACCACTAGGCTACCCTGCCGCCCCAATGCTGGAAAACCCACTAGAGAGTCAGTTTAAACTAGAGACATCTGCTCCTCAATACACTGTATCTATAGAATATACAGGTAATGCTGTACAACCCCCTAGAGAGTCAGTTTAAACTAGAGATATCTGCTCCTCAATACACTGTATCTATAGAATATACAGGTAATGCTGGAAAACCCCCTAGAGAGTCCAGTTTAAACTAGAGACATCTGCTCCTCAATACACTGTATCCACCTACGTCAGCCTTCCGTATCTAGGAGGTGGCAGAGCTACAGCAGTATTTGTCAGACCAGGAGATATAGGTGTTCTCAACTAGCCTACCTGGTTAAATAAAGGTGTTCTCAACTAGCCTACCTGGTTAAATAAAGGTGTTCTCAACTAGCCTACCTGGTTAAATAAAGGTGTTCTCAACTAGCCTACCTGGTTAAATAAAGGTGTTCTCAACTAGCCTACCTGGTTAAATAAAGGTGTTCTCAACTAGCCTACCTGGTTAAATAAAGGTGTTCTCAACTAGCCTCCCTGGTTAAATAAAGGTGTTCTCAACTAGCCTACCTGGTTAAACAAAGGTGTTCTCAACTAGCCTACCTGGTTAAATAAAGGTGTTCTCAACTAGCCTACCTGGTTAAATAAAGATGAAATAAAAAATAAAATAAAAACGGTTCATTTAATTTTTTTTGTAAGTATTTGTTTTACACCCACATGGGTCCTAAAATTCTAACTCAACTAGCTAAATGATCCTTGGTATGGCCTTTCCTAAAACAATTCCATTGTTAGCTGGGTAAAAACCCAGCCTCGACTATGGACAAGGAATCAAATCAAATCAAATGTATTTATATAGCCCTTCGTACATCAGCTGATATCTCAAAGTGCTGTACAGAAACCCAGCAGACATTTGGCAAAGCCGGGGGGAAAGCTTCAAGTGGACAGACACTTTAAAAACAAGGCACTGAACAGCACTAGACCACCAGCCAAGGGTTTGCTATTGTGTTCACTTGAGTTATTGGAATCGCAGTTGGTCTCTCAAATTATGTAAATTGAGAGACGAGACCCTAGAATTTAATTGAACAAGAACACATTGCTTACACACTTGACTTATGAAATCAACTCATTTATGGCTGCAGGGACGACCCTGTGGACGTGAGGCAAGACTTCTCAAATGAACAACAACAGCTCCCTCTAGTGGTAGTCTAAATGACGAGTACTATCTTTAAGAACACAGTGAACAAAACATTAATTACACCTTCCTAATATTGAGTTGACACATGGACTCTCGAAGGTGTCAAAAGCTGTTGACTAAAAACTGAGCGGTCTGAGGTTGTGAGGCCAGTTAGACATACTGCCAAGTTCTATAAAAACGATGTTGGCCGCGGTTTATGGTAGAGAAATAACATTTAATTTTCTATACGGACAAAATGTTGCGCACAAATTTGTTTACATCCCTGTTAGTGAGCATTTCTCCTTTGCCAAAACAATCCATTCACCTGACAGGTGTGGCATATCAAGATGAATAAACAGCATGATCATTACACAGGTGCACCTTGTGCTGGGGACAATAAAAGGCCACTCTAAAATGTGCAGTTGTGTCACACAACACAATGCCACAAATGTCTCAAGTATTGAGGAAGCATGCAGTTGGCATCTAGACTGCAGGATTTTCCACCAGAGCCGTTTCCAGATAATTTAATGTTAATCTCTCTACCATAAGCCGCCTCCAATGTCATTTTAGAGAATTTGGCAGTATGTCCACAAGTGGCTTCACAACCGCAGACCACGTGCAACACCAGCCCAGGACCTCCACATCCGGTTTCTTCACCTGCGGGATGGTCTGAGACCAGCCACCAGGACAGCTGAAGAAACAGAGGAGTATTTCTAGAATAAAGCCCCTTTGTGGGGAAAAAAACAGGCCCACCCATGGCTGTGCCCCTGCCAAGTCATGTGAAATCAATAGATCAGAGCCTAATGAATGTATTAAAATGGACTGATTTCGTTTAAATGAACTGTAACTCAGTAAAATTGTTGAAATTGGTGCATGTTGCGTAATATAAATATACACACACACAGAGAGAGAACCAAATAACTGATTAAAAACACGATTTTGTAATGAAGGTCTACAGTCGCCTCAACAGCACCCTCTAGAGTAGCACCATGGTGTAGCCGGACACCAGCCTGTCTCTGTCCTCTTCCAACACAAAACCAAGGAGGCTCATGGTTCTCACCCCCTTCCACAGATTTAAACAGCAATTAACATGACTTCCCAACGACGTCCTATCAGAGCTCTTGCAGCATGAACAGAACATCTTGTCCAACCAATCAAAGGGTCAGATAACTAGTATATTTGAGCTTTAACAACATTTGTTCTCTCTTTTCTGGAGGATCAAACTGAAATTGTAACCAGCTTTGTACGGCTTGTTTAAGAAAGGGCGATACTTTAAACAAAATTCAATTTTCAATTAGTCGGAAATGAGAAGATGTCATCTGTATGAAGGTAAAAAAGTCTTTGAACAAAGCATGAGCCTTTTAATAATCTACTGGAGAACCATTTAGGGTTTCAGTATAATTTATATACGAGTGAAGCTTTTAGTGAGAGGTTTAAAGCTTTAATATTTCATCATTTTAGCCGCCCAAATAATCACTATATCAATAGGCACCTTTCATTTTGTCTGGTTTAGCATTCCAAAAAAAAAACGAAATGTTTTTTTGCTCATATGATTTCAAAAACAAGTCGTCTGGAGTAGGCAGCACCATTATTAAGTCAACTGTGATCGGACCCAAGAGTTTTTATTGCACCTTTATTTAACCAGGTAGGCTAGTTGAGAACACCTTTATTTAACCAGGTAGGCTAGTTGAGAACACCTTTATTTAACCAGGTAGGCCAGTTGAGAACACCTTTATTTAACCAGGTAGGCTAGTTGAGAACACCTTTATTTAACCAGGTAGGCTAGTTGAGAACACCTTTATTTAACCAGGTAGGCTAGTTGAGAACAAGTTTTCATTTACAATTGCGACCTGGCCAAGATAAAGCAAAGCACTTCGACACATACAACAACACAGAGTTACACATGGAGTAAAACAAACATACAGTCAATAATACAGTAGAAACAAGTCTATATACGATGTGAGCAAATGAGGTGAGATAAGGGAGGTAAAGGCAAAAAAAAGGCCATGGTGGCAAAGTAAATACAATATAGCAAGTAAAACACTGGGATGGTAGATTTGCAGTGGAAGAATGTGCAAAGTAGAAATAAAAATAATAGTATAATAATAGTTAATCAATGTGATGTTTCCTCTCCGTGGTTGCAGAATCGTCTCCATTTTTGCTAACTTTCTAATTGAAATTGTGGTAAGTTCATGTATATTTTTTGACATGTGAATACCGAGTATGTCTATTTCACCAACCACCCATTTTATTGGTAAACTACAAGGTAGTGTAGACACTGTATTCTTTTAACGATCCAATACGTAATAGGGTACACTTGTCATAATACGGTTTTAATCCAGAGAGGCTAGAAAAGTGACCAAGATGTTCACTGAGACTAGAGTCATCAACATACATGGACACTTTAGTTTTTAATCGCCTGGATTTCATAACTCCTTGATGTTCTTGTTGGATCTAATGCTAATAGCTAGCATTTCAATGGCCATAATAAATAGCTTACCGTTCACATACTTAGCTAATGCAGCTAATTTAGCCTACTCAACAACCTGACAGAGAGGAATGCTATTTACTCTAGCTAGCTGGCTAAAGCTATGTATGTTAGCTAGCTGGCTAAGGTTATGTATGTTAGCTAGCTGGCTAAGGCTATGTATGTTAGCTAGCTGGCTAAGGCTATGTATGTTAGCTAGCTGGCTAAGGCTATGTATGTTAGCTAGCTGGCTAAGGCTATCCAACACGGCAACTCTTCCAAGTCAAGGTAAGCTTTTGGCTTTATTCATTTATTCCCACCGGGGCCCGCCCGTGGGAGCTTCAAGTTCCTCGCTGTCCACATCACGAAGAATGTATCATGGTCCAAACACCAACAGTCGTAAAGAAGGCAATACCATGCCTCTTTCCCCCTCAGGAAGCTGAGAAGATTTGGCATGGGCCCTCAAGATCCTCAAAAAGTTCTACAGCTGCACCATCGAGAGCATCTTGACTGGCTGCACCACTGCTTGGTAAGGCAACTGCTTGACATCCGACCGCAAGGCGCTACAGAGGGTCGTGTGTACGGCCCAGTACATCACCGGGGGTGAGCTCTCAACCATCCAGGACCTCTATACCAGGCGGTGTCAAAGGAAGGGCCAAAAAACGTGTTTAAAGACTCCCGCCACAGACTGTTCTCTCTGCAACCGCACGGCAAGCGGTACCAATGCACCAAGTCTGGAACCAACAGGACCCTGAATAGCTTCTACCCCCAAGCCATAAGCCGGCTAAATAGTTAAACAAATAGCTACCAGGACGATCTCCATTGACACTTTTTTTTTGCACAAACTCACAAAGTTCTTTAATCAGACGCTGCTACAGTCTATTATCTATCTACCTTGACCTATATGTAAATATCTACCTCATACCCCTTCACAACGACTCAGTACTACAGTCTATTATCTATCTACCTTGACCTATATGTAAATATCGACCTCATACCCCTTCACAACGACTCAGTACTACAGTCTATTATCTATCCTCTATCTACCTTGACCTATATGTAAATATCTACCTCATACCCCTTCACATCGACTCAGTACTACAGTCTATTATCTATCTACCTTGACCTATATGTAAATATCTACCTCATACCCCTTCACAACGACTCAGTACTACAGTCTATTATCTATCCTCTATCTACCTTGACCTATATGTAAATATCTACCTCATACCCCTTCACATCGACTCAGTACTACAGTCTATTATCTATCTACCTTGACCTATATGTAAATATCTACCTCATACCCCTTCACATCGACTCAGTACTACAGTCTATTATCTATCCTCTATCTACCTTGACCTATATGTAAATATCTACCTCATACCCCTTCACAACGACTCAGTACTACAGTCTATTATCTATCTACCTTGACCTATATGTAAATATCTACCTCATACCCCTTCACAACGACTCAGTACTACAGTCTATTATCTATCCTCTATCTACCTTGACCTATATGTAAATATCTACCTCATACCCCTTCACATCGACTCAGTACTACAGTCTATTATCTATCTACCTTGACCTATATGTAAATATCTACCTCATACCCCTTCACAACGACTCAGTACTACAGTCTATTATCTATCCTCTATCTACCTTGACCTATATGTAAATATCTACCTCATACCCCTTCACATCGACTCAGTACTACAGTCTATTATCTATCCTCTATCTACCTTGACCTATATGTAAATATCTACCTCATACCCCTTCACATCGACTCAGTACTACAGTCTATTATCTATCCTCTATCTACCTTGACCTATATGTAAATATCTACCTCATACCCCTTCACATCGACTCAGTACTACAGTCTATTATCTATCCTCTATCTACCTTGACCTATATGTAAATATCTACCTCATACCCCTTCACATCGACTCAGTACTACAGTCTATTATCTATCCTCTATCTACCTTGACCTATATGTAAATATCTACCTCATACCCCTTCACATCGACTCAGGACTACAGTCTATTATCTATCCTCTATCTACCTTGACCTATATGTAAATATCTACCTCATACCCCTTCACATCGACTCAGTACTACAGTCTATTATCTATCCTGTTGTCTAGTCACGTTACCTTGACCTATAGGTAAATATCTACCTCATACCCCTTCACATCGACTCAGTACTACAGTCTATTATCTATCCTGTTGTCTAGTCACGTTACCTTGACCTATAGGTAAATATCTACCTCATACCCCTTCACATCGACTCAGTACTACAGTCTATTATCTATCCTGTTGTCTAGTCACGTTACCTTGACCTATAGGTAAATATCTACCTCATACCCCTTCACATCGACTCAGTACTACAGTCTATTATCTATCCTCTATCTACCTTGACCTATATGTAAATATCTACCTCATACCCCTTCACATCGACTCAGTACTACAGTCTATTATCTATCCTGTTGTCTAGTCACGTTACCTTGACCTATAGGTAAATATCTACCTCATACCCCTTCACATCGACTCAGTACTACAGTCTATTATCTATCCTGTTGTCTAGTCACGTTACCTTGACCTATAGGTAAATATCTACCTCATACCCCTTCACATCGACTCAGTACTACAGTCTATTATCTATCCTCTATCTACCTTGACCTATATGTAAATATCTACCTCATACCCCTTCACATCGACTCAGGACTACAGTCTATTATCTATCCTGTTGTCTAGTCACGTTACCTTGACCTATAGGTAAATATCTACCTCATACCCCTTCACATCGACTCAGTACTACAGTCTATTATCTATCCTGTTGTCTAGTCACGTTACCTTGACCTATAGGTAAATATCTACCTCATACCCCTTCACATCGACTCAGTACTACAGTCTATTATCTATCCTCTATCTACCTTGACCTATATGTAAATATCTACCTCATACCCCTTCACATCGACTCAGTACTACAGTCTATTATCTATCCTCTATCTACCTTGACCTATATGTAAATATCTACCTCATACCCCTTCACATCGACTCAGGACTACAGTCTATTATCTATCCTCTATCTACCTTGACCTATATGTAAATATCTACCTCATACCCCTTCACATCGACTCAGTACTACAGTCTATTATCTATCCTGTTGTCTAGTCAAGTTACCTTGACCTATATGTAAATATCTACCTCATACCCCTTCAGATCGACTCAGTACTACAGTCTATTATCTATCTACCTTAACCTATAGGTAAATATCTACCTCATACCCCTTCACATCGACTCAGTACTACAGTCTATTATCTATCCTCTATCTACCTTGACCTATATGTAAATATCTACCTCATACCCCTTCACATCGACTCAGTACTACAGTCTATTATCTATCCTGTTGTCTAGTCACGTTACCTTGACCTATAGGTAAATATCTACCTCATACCCCTTCACATCGACTCAGTACTACAGTCTATTATCTATCCTCTATCTACCTTGACCTATATGTAAATATCTACCTCATACCCCTTCACATCGACTCAGTACTACAGTCTATTATCTATCCTCTATCTACCTTGACCTATATGTAAATATCTACCTCATACCCCTTCACATCGACTCAGGACTACAGTCTATTATCTATCCTCTAACTACCTTGACCTATATGTAAATATCTACCTCATACCCCTTCACATCGACTCAGTACTACAGTCTATTATCTATCCTCTATCTACCTTGACCTATATGTAAATATCTACCTCATACCCCTTCACATCGACTCAGTACTACAGTCTATTATCTATCCTCTATCTACCTTGACCTATATGTAAATATCTACCTCATACCCCTTCACATCGACTCAGTACTACAGTCTATTATCTATCCTCTATCTACCTTGACCTATATGTAAATATCTACCTCATACCCCTTCACATCGACTCAGTACTACAGTCTATTATCTATCCTCTATCTACCTTGACCTATATGTAAATATCTACCTCATACCCCTTCACATCGACTCAGTACTACAGTCTATTATCTATCCTCTATCTACCTTGACCTATATGTAAATATCTACCTCATACCCCTTCACATCGACTCAGGACTACAGTCTATTATCTATCCTCTATCTAACTTGACCTATATGTAAATATCTACCTCATACCCCTTCACATCGACTCAGTACTACAGTCTATTATCTATCCTGTTGTAAATATCTACCTCATACCCCTTCACATCGACTCAGGACTACAGTCTATTATCTATCCTGTTGTCTAGTCACGTTACCTTGACCTATAGGTAAATATCTACCTCATACCCCTTCACATCGACTCAGGACTCCCTGTATATAACCATAACCATTCTATTCGTTATTCACCTTGTGTTTAGTATTTCTATTTTTTTTTTTTTTTATCTTATCTTTAACTCTGCATTGTTAGAAAATATTTTTCACTGTTAGTCTACATCGGCTGTTTATGAAACATGTGACAAATACAATTTGACTTGATTTGTTGTTCACCTTAGTCCACAAGCGAAGGGAAAGGTGAGAGGAGGAGAGCGCGTAGATGTGAGTAGGAATTACACATTGAGCAAGTGATGAGGCTGTATGTGGCTGCTATTAAAAGTGAAGTGTGTATTCAGGTGATCAGGGGTGTATTCATTCCGCCAATTCTGTTGAAAAACGTTTCCTAAACGGAAGCCAGTGCAATGAAATGGGGCAGGACCTAGCTGAATTTGTGCAATAGAAACTCTCGTTTTGGTTGCAAAAAGTAATGTTTTTGCAACTGTTTGTCTCTCGACCTCTACACCTACATTATAGACTTTCATTCATAGGCTAGTTTGTATGAACCTCATGATGTGTATAAGGCAAATTCAAGTATCACGTAGTAGCCTAAACCTATCGATGTTACATTGAACTGGGTGAATGGAATATGAATGACAGTCATCCAACATTCTGTAATAGAAATAAGACCATGCTCATTAAATAATTAATGGTCCTCCCTCATCTTTAACGGCACAAACCGCCATTGCGTATGCTTAGTAGTTGACACAGTTCTGGAGCATGTCTTTAACCATTTTTAAAATGTCAACTTCAAAGGAGTAGGGATGTCCCAAGGATCCCGGATGACAAGGACCATCATATCCGATCATCGAATGCGTCAAACATTACAGAATAAACTTGCTTATCAGTTACCCGAAGACAGAGCAATAACAGTCAGATGAATATAAAACAACGTTAGTCCACTTGTTTTAAAGGTGTCTTTCCACTTACCTTGACAACAACCTTGTGAGGAGCCATTCTTGTTGAGTCTAGTAGTAACTACGAACAGGAAACAAACATGTAACGTTAATATTCTTTACATTTGCCCACACCATATCCTTTCATAAACATGAGAATGTGACCTGATGGAGAACCCCGAAGTAACCTAACTGCGGCTTTTTGCTTGAGTCACAATAGCTAGCATACATTAGATATCCAGCTATGGAAAAACGGATAGTAATTGCAATTGTTATTTTACCAGATTACTGTAGATGTTACTGTTGCGTTTCGGGGGCAGTGAGTATTGTAGCTACACGTTAGGTACAAAACTTTTATTGTTGAACAAGAACACGATGTACAAGCTAAGCAGCTAAACTAGATAGCTTGTAAGCCGTGTTTGTTGTATTTACCGTAGCTAACAAGCAAGAAACCGACTGTTATTCAATCATCTGACTTCAGGACGAGCTGTAACGTTAACTAGCTACGTAGCTGCATAACAACTTATTTCCACTAGTTACCACAGCCACAAAATAAAAATGGGCTTTATCGTTAAAAAAAATACACTAAAACAAAGGTTATGGTTAGCATTGTAGTTAAGTTTCAGGTTAGGGTTAGTTTTAAAATCAGATTTAAAAAAATATATTAATTGTAGAAATAGACGGGGTTTTAGACCTAATTAAGACTTGGTGGCTGTGGTAACTAGGGACGACGATTTTCCGCCGACTGTTTTTGAAAATGTACCACGTGACTTTAAGGACCCGTAGCGGGGTCGTCATAGAAACGGTTTAGCTGGCCAACAGAAGCCTTTGTTTCTCATCCAATAACCTCCTGGAAAAAATGCACATTTCACCATAGAGAACGAATATAATCATTAATATACTATTATAAAACACATTTCACCGTGTATAGGTACAATCATTTCTGGGTTAATCGGATTTAATCAACGTAATATAATATATTGTAATCAGGTATTTTTCAATATGCCTAAAACTAACAGCTGTCAGATTTTCGACCGCAGAACAATCAAATACAGTAGCGTACTGTTGCTGTTTCGCAGCTCTAAAATGTGAGTTAAATGTGTTTAAAGACAGAAAAAGCCCATGGGTATATTTAGCAATATCAAAGGGTGTACTAAACATTTGTAATCGAGTAGAAATCACACCCGAATTTATCAGAGAATGTGTGATATGATAGTATGTAGCTAACACTGGCTAGCCATACAACAATTAATTTGGAGGGCTTCTCGTCTTGTGTCTTCAGCTCCAATGATTTGTGCATGAAAGAATAAGTAACTATGTCTCGAGTTACCAAGAAAGCGTCATCTGTCTGTACAGACAGCCCACTGAGTATAAGTGAAGTCTGTCGGAAGATGACACTGATGAGGCAGATCCTCACCTCTTGTTTCGGACCCAATGGCAGACTGAAGCAAGTCCATAACAACGTTGGTGGACACGTCCTGACCACCTCCACCTCTACATCCCTACTTCAAGCTGTTTCCTCATCGGAGCCGTTACTCAAACTTATAACTGCCTCCATCCTAAACCACCTGTCTCGGTTCAGTGACTGTGGTCTGTACACTGGCATCCTCTGTTTTTCCCTCATTGACCATGTTCAGAAGTCAGGCTTGAGACCAAGTGTTGCGATCAAAATCAACAAACAACTATTGGAGGTTTGCACCAGTTTCCTCAACCAGGAGGACTGTGGCTGTAAAGTGAATGTCGATTTCAACAGCTGCCAGAGCTTGGTGACACTAGCCAGGAGTGTCATCTCTAGCAAACCTGCCTGTGTGTTGACTGAGGGTGAACAACAGCATATCAGCACGTTGGCTGTCCATGCCTTTCTACTGACTGTCCCCTGTGGTGACACCCCGGGCTCCCCAGACAGAGTCCGTCTTGGTAGGACTGTGACTGTCTCCATCGAGGGACAGTTTGTGCTAGATTCTGCAGTGTTTCCAGGTCTGCTGGTGAATGTCCCAGACATGCAGCTTCAACCCACAGACTCGGAGAGAACCAGACGGGGGCCCGGGCCCTTCCGACTAGCCCTGTTCACGGTGTCTCTCTCAGGGGATCTATCTGAGTTCGGAGAGGGGTCCCTGGAGGTAATGGTATACCTTACTTTTGCCACTAAATGCAATATTTTAGTAACCTCAAACATAAATGTACGGCAGGGTAGCCTAGTGGTTAGAGCATAGAGGCCGCAGGTAGCCTAGTGGTTAGAGTGTAGGGACGGCAGGTAGTCTAGTGGTTAGAGCATAGAGGCGGCAGGTAGCCTAGTGGTTAGAGCATAGAGGCCGCAGGTAGCCTAGTGGTTAGAGTGTAGGGACGGCAGGTAGTCTAGTGGTTAGAGTGTAGGGGCGGCAGGTAGCCTAGTGGTTAGAGTGTAGGGACGGCAGGTAGCCTAGTGGTTAGAGTGTAGAGGCCGCAGGTAGCCTAGTGGTTAGAGTGTAGGGGCGGCAGGTAGCCTAGTGGTTAGAGTGTAGGGGCGGCAGGTAGTCTAGTGGTTAGAGCGTAGAGGCGGCAGGTAGCCTAGTGGTTAGAGTGTAGGGGTGGCAGGTAGCCTAGTGGTTAGAGTGTAGGGGCGGCAGGTAGCCTAGTGGTTAGAGTGTAGGGGCGGCAGGTAGCCTAGTGGTTAGAGTGTAGTGGCGGCAGGTAGCCTAGTGGTTAGAGCATAGAGGCGGCAGGTAGCCTAGTGGTTAGAGCGTAGAGGCGGCAGGTAGCCTAGTGGTTAGACGTAGAGGCGGCAGGTAGCCTAGTGGTTAGAGTGTAGGGGCGGCAGGTAGCCTAGTCGTTAGAGTGTAGGGGCGGCAGGTAGCCTAGTGGTTAGAGCGTAGAGGCGGCAGGTAGCCTAGTGGTTAGAGTGTAGGGGCGGCAGGTAGCCTAGTGGTTAGAGTGTAGGGACGGCAGGTAGCCTAGCGGTTAGAGTGTAGGGACGGCAGGTAGCCTAGCGGTTAGAGTGTAGAGGCCGCAGGTAGCCTAGTGGTTAGAGTGTAGAGGTGGCAGGTAGCCTAGTGGTTAGAGTGTAGAGGTGGCAGGTAGCCTAGTGGTTAGAGTGTAGGGGCGGCAGGTAGCCTAGTGGTTAGAGTGTAGGGGCGGCAGGTAGCCTAGTGGTTAGAGCATAGAGGCGGCAGGTAGCCTAGTGGTTAGAGCATAGAGGCCGCAGGTAGCCTAGTGGTTAGAGCGTAGAGGCGGCAGGTAGCCTAGTGGTTAGAGTGTAGGGGCGGCAGGTAGCCTAGTGGTTAGAGCATAGAGGCCGCAGGTAGCCTAGTGGTTAGAGCATAGAGGCCGCAGGTAGCCTAGTGGTTAGAGTGTAGGGGAGGCAGGTAGCCTAGTGGTTAGAGTATAGGGGAGGCAGGTAGCCTAGTGGTTAGAGTGTAGAGGCAGCAGGTAGCCTAGTGGTTAGAGTGTAGAGGCGGCAGGTAGCCTAGTGGTTAGAGTGTAGAGGCGGCAGGTAGCCTAGTGGTTAGAGGGGGAGGCAGGTAGCCTAGTGGTTAGAGTGTAGAGGCAGCAGGTAGCCTAGTGGTTAGAGTGTAGAGGCGGCAGGTAGCCTAGTGGTTAGAGTGTAGAGGCGGCAGGTAGCCTAGTGGTTAGAGTGTAGAGGCGGCAGGTAGCCTAGTGGTTAGAGCGTAGAAGCAGCAGGTAGCCTAGTGGTTAGAGCGTAGGGGTGGCAGGGTAGCCTAGTGGTTAGAGTGTAAGGGCGGCAGGGTAGCCTAGTGGTTAGAGCGTAGGGACGACAGGTAGCCTAGTGGTTAGATTGTAGGGGCGGCAGGTAGCCTAGTGGTTAGAGTGTAGGGGCGGCAGGCAGCCTAGTGGTTAGAGTGTAGGGGCGGCAGGTAGCCTAGTGGTTAGAGCGTAGGGACGACAGGTAGCCTAGTGGTTAGAGTGTAGGGACGGCAGGTAGCCTAGTGGTTAGAGTGTAGGGACGGCAGGTAGCCTAGTGGTTAGAGTGTAGGGGCGGCAGGTAGCCTAGTGGTTAGAGTGTAGGGGCGGCAGGTAGCCTAGTGGTTAGAGTGTAGGGGCGGCAGGTAGCCTAGTGGTTAGAGCGTAGGAGCAGCAGGTAGCCTAGTGGTTAGAGTGTAGGGGTGGCAGGGTAGCCTAGTGGTTAGAGCGTAGGAGCAGCAGGCAGTTAACCCACTGTTCCTAGGCCGTCATTGAAAATAAGAATTTGTTCTTAACGGACTTGCCTGGTTAAATAAAGGTCAAATAAATACAATATCGTCAAGGTTTTTATTCAATAACGCATTTTAAACATGAATGTTTTCTTTGTCTGACCATGTAATATCCATGTATTTCAAAGTCTATAACTGCCATGTGGGTGTTGTTATTAAACTCTTGATCTTCAAAGGTGCACAGTGGAGCCCCTGACCCAGAAGACCTAATCCTGGATGAGTTACTGAAGCTTGGAGAGCAGGCAGTTACAGACCAGGTGGAGGTGTTTATGTGTCAGAGAGTAATACACCCTGTACTGCAGCATTACCTCCGGAGGCACGGGGTCTTGGTCGTAGAGAGACTCGGCATTGCACTCATCCAGCCCATTGTTCAAATGACAGGTAATGTAATATAGTGTACTTATCAGTAATGCTTTACCCAGCATAGATATATTAGTATTTTTGTAGTAGTGCGGAGAATAAAATACATTTAGGGGCCTAGTTTCTATTTTGTTATAATACATGGGTTTTTATATATAAATATAAATCCTACTAGATTCGAGAAAGCACTGGTTTTCACCTGTCCCACTGTTCCAGGTGCTCAGGCAGTGGCATTGTACCAGACCCCTATCCCTCCTGAGGCCTATGGCCAGGTGAAAGGCTGCTGTGTCAGGACCGTTGGATCCAGAGAGATGCTGCATCTCCTTCCACCTCGGGAACCAGCACCAGCTGTCTGCACTATGGTCCTCTGCCACAGGAACGACACCATGCTCAACGAACTGAAGGTAGACGAGACTGAGCCTATTGTGTAACAGAGATAAGAACGGGAAGTAAGCTCACTCCACCGCTAGCTTGAAATGTTGCCAATGTCGGTGTGATAGAATTGGAGGCGTGCTGACCCTGGTTTAAGCCCATTCAGAGGCTTGTTCAGGAAGGCAACGCTAAGGTAGCACCCTTTACACATGCTCAATGAACTGTAGGTAGACACACTGACACCCTTTACATATGCTCAATGAACTGTAGGTAGACACACTGACACCCTTTACATATGCTCAATGAACTGTAGGTAGACACACTGACACCCTTTACATATGCTCAATGAACTGTAGGTAGGAACACTGACACCCTTTACATATGCTCAATGAACTGTAGGTAGACACACTGACACCCTTTACATATGCTCAATGAACTGTAGGTAGACACACTGACACCCTTTACATATGCTCAATGAACTGTAGGTAGACACACTGACACCCTTTACATATGCTCAATGAACTGTAGGTAGACACACTGACACCCTTTACATATGCTCAATGAACTGTAGGTAGGAACACTGACACCCTTTACATATGCTCAATGAACTGTAGGTAGACACACTGACACCCTTTACACATGCTCAATGAACTGTAGGTAGACACACTGACACCCTTTACACATGCTCAATGAACTGTAGGTAGACACACTGACACCCTTTACACATGCTCAATGAACTGTAGGTAGACACACTGACACCCTTTACATATGCTCAAATAGTCAAGTCAAGCAATAACAGTCTACCTATACTCTGAATGTAATCCAAGCCTGTCTTAGAAGTGTAATCTAGTTCCTCTCATTGTTTAGTTAATGTTAGAACGTTGCTAAATGTTTTTCTCGGGAGGCAATGATTTTTTGTATCGATCTGTTGTTATTCTGCGTCTCCGTGGTTGTGATGTTCCAGGCTGCGTGTCAGAGGGCAGAGCATGTGTTGAGGCTGACCCTGAGAGACCCAGTAGCTCTGCTGGGAGGAGGATGCACTGAGACACACATGGCAGCCTACATCAGTAACAAGGTCCGTACAGTGGTGGCTCCTTTAAAAGTTGAGTCATGCTGCGGCAGACGGCGCGGGCTGCTGCAGCATTCTGTGGCACGTTATCTAATTGTCAGCCATGTTTTACGTTAATGCAAGTTAGTGCTAGTTTTGACCACCAGAGGGCATCTCTGAGGAGCATTTGATAGTTTTCCATATTGGCAGTATTAAAAAATGTAAAACCTTTTTTTTGCATTAACATAGTATATGGGATTGATTTTAAGAAATGTGTCTTAATGAATTAGATTAATATCATGGTGTTTCTATTATTGGTCAGAGCGTTGGACTAGTAACCGGAAGGTTGCAAGTTCAAACCCCCTGAGCTGACAAGGTACAAATCTGTCGTTCTGCCCCTGAACAGGCAGTTAACCCACTGTTCCTTGGCCGTCATTGAAAATAAGAATTTGTTCTTAACTGACTTGCCTAGTTAAATAAAGGTAAAATAAATACAATATCCTAGTTGAATAAAGGTTAAAAATAAAAATGTAATAGATAGAATATAAAATATTGTGCTGTTCAACATGACGGTTGGGAGTAGGCTACACTATAAGAGGATTGGAGGATTCCAAATTAATATCTAAGGGTCATAACATTTCCACACCCTAAATTGTAGTGTAACCAATACTCATTTAATCTATGGTAGGCCTACGGTATATATCATTTAAAAAAAATTAAATGACCTGTTGGGGCGGTAAGCAAATTGGAGTGTATATACTGTACTCGATACCATCTACTGCATCTTGCCATCTTGATGTAATGTATCACTAGCCACTTTAAACAATGCCACTTTATATAATGTTTTCATACCCTACATTACTCATCTCATATGTATATACTGTACTCTATACCATCTACTGCATCTTGCCTATGCCGCTCTGTACCATCACTCATTCATATATCTTTATGTACATACTCTTTATCCCTTTACACTTGTGTGTATAAAGTAGTTGTTGTGGAATTGTTAGGTTAGATTACTCGTGGGTTATTACTGCATTGTCGGAACTAGAAGCACAAGCATTTCGCTACACTCGCATTAACATCTGCTAACCATGTGTATATGACCAGTAACATCTGCTAACTATGTGTATGTGACCAATAACATCTGATAACCATGTGTATGTGACCAATAACATCTGCTAACTATGTGTATGTGACCAATAACATCTGCTAACTATGTGTATGTGACCAATAACATCTGCTAACTATGTGTATGTGACCAATAACATCTGCTAACTATGTGTATGTGACCATTAACATCTGCTAACCATGTGTATATGACCAATAACATCTGCTAACTATGTGTATATGACCAGTAACATCTGCTAACCACGTGTATGTGACCAATAACATCTGCTAACTATGTGTATATGACCATTAACATCTGCTAACTATGTGTATGTGACCAATAACATCTGCTAACTATGTGTATGTGACCATTAACATCTGCTAACTATGTGTATATGACCAATAACATCTGCTAACTATGTGTATATGACCATTAACATCTGCTAACCATGTGTATATGACCAATAACATCTGCTAACTATGTGTATATGACCATTAACATCTGCTAACCATGTGTATATGACCAATAACATCTGCTAACTATGTGTATGTGACCAATAACATCTGCTAACTATGTGTATATGACCATTAACATCTGCTAACCATGTGTATGTGACCAATAACATCTGCTAACTATGTGTATATGACCATTAACATCTGCTAACTATGTGTATGTGACCAATAACATCTGAGAACCATGTGTATGTGACCAATAACATCTGTTAACTATGTGTATGTGACCAATAACATAATAACTATGTGTATGTGACCAGTAACATCTGCTAACTATGTGTATGTGACCAGTAACATCTGCTAACCATGTGTATGTGACCAATAACATCTGTTAACTATGTGTATGTGACCAATAACATCTGCTAACTATGTGTATGTGACCAATAACATCTGCTAACCATGTGTATGTGACCATTAACATCTGCTAACCATGTGTATGTGACCAATAACATCTGTTAACCATGTGTATGTGACCAATAACATCTGCTAACTATGTGTATGTGACCAATAACATCTGCTAACTATGTGTATATGACCAATAACATCTGCTAACTATGTGTATGTGACCATTAACATCTGCTAACTATGTGTATATGACCATTAACATCTGTTAACTATGTGTATATGACCAATAACATCTGCTAACTATGTGTATATGACCAATAACATCTGCTAACTATGTGTATATGACCAATAACATCTGATAACCATGTGTATATGACCAATAACATCTGCTAACCATGTGTATGTGACCAATAACATCTGCTAACTATGTGTATATGACCAATAACATCTGCTAACTATGTGTATATGACCAATAACATCTGCTAACTATGTGTATATGACCATTAACATCTGCTAACTATGTGTATGTGACCAATAACATCTGCTAACCATGTGTATGTGACCAATAACATCTGCTAACCACGTGTATGTGACCAATAACATCTGCTAACCATGTGCATGTGACCAATAACATCTGCTAACCATGTGTATGTGACCATTAACATCTGCTAACCATGTGTATGTGACCAATAACATCTGCTAACTATGTGTATATGACCAATAACATCTGCTAACTATGTGTATATGACCATTAACATCTGCTAACTATGTGTATATGACCAATAACATCTGCTAACTATGTGTATATGACCAATAACATCTGCTAACTATGTGTATATGACCATTAACATCTGCTAACTATGTGTATGTGACCATTAACATCTGCTAACCATGTGTATGTGACCAATAACATCTGCTAACTATGTGTATATGACCATTAACATCTGCTAACCATGTGACCAATAACATCTGCTAACTATGTGTATGTGACCATTAACATCTGCTAACTATGTGTATGTGACCATTAACATCTGCTAACTATGTGTATGTGACAAATACATTGATTTGATTTTGAAGTTAGAATAATTTATTTCTGGAAGAACCTAAATAACAAACTGGCTTCATTTACAAATTAGAAAGAATGTCTCACCCCATGTTCAAGAATCTCCTTTCTCTCACTTACTCTAGGTTAACTGAAAACGAAATCTCCAGAATATAGTTACTTCTTAACAATGCGATTATTAATTAATTAATTTAGAATATAAAATCCTCTTAGATATTCTCACAGATCCTAATGGAAAATGGCCCTTAGATATTCATTTAGAATCCTCCAATCATCTAAATGTAATTATTGGCAGCTAATTGGACAAGAGGAATACCCCATAATGACTCAGTACCCCATAATGACTCAATACCCCGTAATGACTCAATACCCCATAATGACTCTTAATGACAAAGAAAAAATAGGTTTTTAGAAAATAAATGTTTCCTAATCTTTCTTATATTTCTCAGGATAGACACTAAAGAACAAACTTCCTTTACATTTTTTTTGTGTGGGGGGGGGGGGACACTATCTGTTATTCAATGTGTTTATATGGGCTAATAGCAGTAAGGCCAAATACACAATTTTTCATCAAATAATTGTTAAAAAAAAAAATAATAATAAATGCTGGGATACTTCAAGGGGTTTTTAAAATTCAAAATCAACTGGCTAATTGATCCATGGTATGACCTTCTTAAAACAATTCCATATAGCTTAGTACACCCCCCCCCCCCCATACTGCTCAATGACACTGATCCAGATATACTCAGTGTTGTTGTTGTTGTTGTATGTCCTCTGAATAAACAAGCTTTACGTTCAGATATACTCATATATGGCTCAATTTGTAGAGCATGGAGCTTACAACGTCAAGGGTTCGATTCCCGCTGTGGCTACCCACTGAAAAATACATTCACGAACCATTTAAGTTGCTTTGGATCAAAGGGTCTGGTAAATGGCGTATATAGTTATATTGTTATATTGTATTTGCTGATTTTTAAATGATTGAAATCTAATGTTATCTAATCCCGTCACAGGGCACTACTGAAGCAACGGAGGCAGCGTTATCCCTGGGAGTCTCCCAGTCTCAGTACCTACTGGGACTGAACGGGTTCTGCTCCTCCCTGGAGGCTGTAGCCTTGGCCCTGGTGCACGATGGAGAAACCGGCCTCGTAGACCTCAGCTACGCCCACCACTGGTCTGTGCCCCAGGGAGAGGCTGTTCATTCGGGTACTGTGCTCCAGGGAGAGGCTATTCATTCGGGTACTGTGCCCCAGGGAGAGGCACTCCAGCAGGGTGATGGAGATGAGGTTCCAGCCACCTGTGGCTGTGGCCTGGTGGAGAGGAGCGCCAGGCCTGGGCTGGAGTGGACCCCCCTCAACACCAGGTACCCACCATAGATCCATGAATACGTTGTTGGGCGTTGTATGTGATGTATGTTGTTGTTGTATGTAATGTGTGTTGTTGTATTTTATTGTATGTAGAAGAGGATGTGTGTTGTTGTATGTTATTGTATGTAGAAGAGGATGTGTGTTGTATGTTATTGTATGTAGAAGAGGATGTGTGTATGTCCTCTGAATAAACAAGCTTTACGTTCACCAGGTACCCTTCACGTCCTGCCCCCCTGGTTGTGGGTAAGGCCACTCCGTCTCAGCTCAGGGTGCTGGACTCCTTCACAGCCAAACTCAATGCTCTGCAGGTTGCCGTGGAAATGGCTAATCTGGTACTGGACATTAGATACGTCATCCAAGATGTCAACTGACACCAACATCTCAATTCAATTCAAAGGGGCTTTATTGGCATGGAATGTGTTTACATTGAAATAAACTGTAAACAAAACAATGACAATCAGCTTTTAACAGTAAACATTACACACAACACTTCCAAGAGAATAACAACGTTTAAAACATGATATTACTAGCGGTTGTAAAAAAAAAATCTAGTATAACATTTAAAATGTTACATAAGCTAGGTGTCGTGACAATGTGCAAATAGTAGACTGTACGAATGACAGGGGTGGGAATGAATAGGCAGGCAGATGTAGGTTTTATTAGATTGTTGTTTCTGACCCACTGGTCGACCTTTTCTTGTGGCAGCAGGTCACACATCTACTGTGATGGCGTGACTGCGATATTTTGCCTAACGGATACAGGAGTTTGTCAAAAAATGATATGTGTTCGAATTCTTTGCGGGTTTGTGTAATTTTGAGGGAAATATGTGTCTCTAATATGGTCGTACATTTGGCAGGAGGTTAGGAAGTGCAGCTCAGTTTCCACCTCATTTTGTGGGCAGTGAGCACATAGCTTGTCTTCTCTTGAAAGCCATGTCTGCCTTCGGTGGCCTTTCTAAATAGTAAGGCTCACTGAGTCTGTACATAGTCAAAGATTTTAATTTTAGGTCAGTCACAGTGGTCAGGTATTCTGCCACTGAGTACTCTCTGTTTAGGGCCAAATAGCATTCTAGTTTGCTCAGTTTTTTTTGAAAATTCTTTCCAATGTGTCAAGTAATTCTTTTTTTGTTTTTCTCATGATTTGGTTGGGTCTAATTGTGTTGCTGTCCTGGGGCTCTGTGGGGTCTGTTTGTGAACAGAGCCCCAGCACCAGCCGTTCTCTAGGTTAATCTCCTTGCAGGTGAGGGCTTTGTGCTACTGTCTATATGTAGATATCTAGGTAGATCTCTACTGTCTATATGTAGATATCTAGGTAGATCTCTACTGTCTATATGTAGATATCTAGCTAGATCTATACTGTCTATATGTAGATATCTAGGTAGATAAATACTGTCTATATGAAGATATCAGCTAGATCTCTCTGTCTATATGTAGATATCTAGCTAGATAAATACTGTCTATATGTAGATCTCTACTGTCTATATGCAGGTCATCTGATCATATCTGGACTTTGTCCCAAATGGCACACTATTCCCAACATAAAGTAATGCACTACGTTTGAACAGAGGACCATATGGGGAATAGGATGCTGTTTGGAATGCAAGCCCGATCTAAAGAGCTTGTTTGGGGTCTCCCAGTCCTATGGTTGGAATGCAGGAGCTTCATCTGTTCTTTAGAAGATGAATGGAATCAGAGCTTTCCGTGACCTGGGGTAGTCATGGAATGTCTCATGGTAGTACCTGTGACAGAGGGGGAGAGGACAAGGATCATGAATAAATGTACACTCCCAGATTTTGTCTAATGTCTACCATAGGTTTAGCCTGGTCCTCCATTCTGACCTCTGACCTCGTCTTTTCACGTCATTGTGTAGCGAAACCCAATGTAAGCTTGCGAGACCAGGATGGGCGTACAAGGCCCCCATAGGTTGGTCAAGCATCAACAGCTAGGTAGATCTCTACAGTCTATATGTAGATATCTAGGTTATGTCATCGAAATCAAATCAAAGTTCATTTGTCACGAATACAACAGGTGTAGACCTTAAAATGAAATCCTTACTTATAAGCCCTTAACCAACAATGCAGTTAAGAAAATATCCCCCCCCCCCAAAAAAATGTAAAAGTAAGAGATAAGAAAAACAAATAATTAAAGAGTAGCAGTAAATAACAATAGACTATATACCAGTACAGAGTCAATGTGGAGGCTATATACAGGGTATTACGGTACAGAGTCAATGTGGAGGCTATATACAGGGGGTACCGGTACAGAGTCAATGTGGAGGTTATATACAGGGTATTACGGTACAGAGTCAATGTGGAGGCTATATACAGGGTATTACGGTACAGAGTCAATGTGGAGGCTATATACAGGGTATTACGGTACAGAGTCAATGTGGAGGCTATATACAGGGTATTACGGTACAGAGTCAATGTGGAGGCTATATACAGGGTATTACTAGTACAGAGTCAATGTGGAGGCTATATACAGGGTATTACGGTACAGAGTCAATGTGGAGGCTATATACAGGGTGTTACGGTACAGAGTCAATGTGGAGGTTATATACAGGGTATTACGGTACAGAGTCAATGTGGAGGCTATATACAGGGTATTACGGTACAGAGTCAATGTGGAGGCTATATACAGGGTATTACGGTACAGAGTCAATGTGGAGGCTATATACAGGAGGAACCGGTACTGAGTCAATGTGGAGGCTATATACAGGGGGAACCGGTACTGAGTCAATGTGGAGACTATATACAGGGGGTACCAGTACAGAGTCAATGTGGAGGCTATATACAGGAGGTACCGGTACAGAGTCAATGTGGAGGTTATATACAGGGTATTACGGTACAGAGTCAATGTGGAGGCTATATACAGGGGGTACCGGTACAGAGTCAATGTGGAGGTTATATACAGGGTATTACGGTACAGAGTCAATGTGGAGGCTATATACAGGGTGTTACGGTACAGAGTCAATGTGGAGGCTATATACAGGGTGTTACGGTACAGAGTCAATGTGGAGGCTATATACAGAATATTACGGTACAGAGTCAATGTGGAGGCTATATACAGGGGGTACTGATACAGAGTCAATGTGGAGGCTATATACAGGGGGTACCGGTACAGACTCAATTTGGAGGCTATATACAGGGGGTACCGGTACAGAGTCAATGTGGAGACTATATACAGGGGGTACCGGTACAGAATCAATGTGGAGACTATATACAGGGGGTACCAGTACTGAGTCATTGTGGAGACTATATACAGGGGGTACCAGTACAGAGTCAATGTGGAGGCTATATACAGGGTGTTACGGTACAGAGTCAATGTGGAGACTATATACAGGGTGTTACGGTACAGAGTCAATGTGGAGACTATATACAGGGGGTACCGGTACAGAGTCAATGTGGAGGCTATATACAGGGGGTACCAGTACAGAGTCAATGTGAAGACTATATACAGGGTATTACGGTACAGAGTCAATGTGGAGGCTATATACAGGGTATTACGGTACAGAGTCAATGTGGAGGCTATATACAGGGTGTTACGGTACAGAGTCAATGTGGAGGTTATATACAGGGTATTACGGTACAGAGTCAATGTGGAGGCTATATACAGGGTATTACGGTACAGAGTCAATGTGGAGGCTATATACAGGGTATTACGGTACAGAGTCAATGTGGAGGCTATATACAGGGGGTACCAGTACAGAGTCAATGTGGAGGTTATATACAGGGTATTACGGTACAGAGTCAATGTGGAGGCTATATACAGGGTATTACGGTACAGAGTCATTGTGGAGGCTATATACAGGGTATTACGGTACAGAGTCATTGTGGAGGCTATTTACAGGGGGTACCAGTACAGAGTCAATGTGGAGGCTATATACAGGGGGTACCAGTACAGAGTCAATGTGGAGGCTATATACAGGGGGTACTGGTACAGAGTCAATGTGGAGGTTATATACAGGGGGGTACCGGTACAGAGTCAATGTGGAGGCTATATACAGGGTATTACGGTACAGAGTCATTGTGGAGGCTATTTACAGGGGGTACCAGTACAGAGTCAATGTGGAGGCTATATACAGGGGGTACCAGTACAGAGTCAATGTGGAGGCTATATACAGGGGGTACTGGTACAGAGTCAATGTGGAGGTTATATACAGGGGGGTACCGGTACAGAGTCAATGTGGAGACTATATACAGGGTATTACGGTACAGAGTCAATGTGGAGACTATATACAGGGGGTACTGGTACAGAGTCAATGTGGAGGTTATATACAGGGGGTACTGGTACAGAGTCAATGTGGAGGTTATATACAGGGTGCTACGGTACAGAGTCAATGTGGAGGCTATATACAGGGTATTACGGTACAGAGTCAATGTGGAGGCTATATACAGGGGGTACCGGTACAGAGTCAATGTGGAGGTTATATACAGGGGGCTACCGGTACAGAGTCAATGTGGAGACTATATACAGGGGGTACTGGTACAGAGTCAATGTGGAGGCTATATACAGGGGGTACTGGTACAGAGTCAATGTGGAGGTTATATACAGGGGGTACTGGTACAGAGTCAATGTGGAGGTTATATACAGGGGGGTACCGGTACAGAGTCAATGTGGAGACTATATACAGGGTATTACGGTACAGAGTCAATGTGGAGGCTATATACAGGGGGTACCGGTACAGAGTCAATGTGGAGGCTATATCCAGGGTGCTACGGTACAGAGTCAATGTGGAGGCTATATACAGGGGGTACCGGTACAGAGTCAATGTGGAGGTTATATACAGGGGGGTACCGGTACAGAGTCAATGTGGAGGCTATATACAGGGGGTACCGGTACAGAGTCAATGTGGAGGTTATATACAGGGGGGTACCGGTACAGAGTCAATGTGGAGACTATATACAGGGTATTACGGTACAGAGTCAACGTGGAGGCTATATACAGGGTGTTACGGTACAGAGTCAATGTGGAGGCTATATACAGGGGGTACCGGTACAGAGTCAATGTGGAGGCTATACACAGGGGGTACCGGTACAGAGTCAATGTGGAGGCTTTATACAGGGGGTACCGGTACAGAGTCAATGTGGAGACCATATACAGGGTGTTACGGTACAGAGTCAATGTGGAGGCTATATACAGGGCTTTACGGTACAGAGTCAATGTGGAGACTATATACAGGGTATTACGGTACAGAGTCAATGTGGAGGCTATATACAGGGGGTACCGGTATAGAGTCAATGTGGAGGCTATATACAGGGGGTACCGGTACAGATTCAATGTGGAGGCTATATACAGGGTGTTATGGTACAGAGTCAAGGTGGAGGCTATATACAGGGTGTTACGGTACAGAGTCAATGTGGAGGCTATATACAGGGTGTTACAGTACACAATTTCAGTGGGTCAGAAGTTTACATACACTAAGTTGACTGTGCCATCACAAAGCCCTGACCTCAATCCTATAGAAAATTTGGGGGCAGAACTGAAAAAGCGTGTGCGATCAAGGAGGCCTACAAACCTGACTCAGTTACACCAGCTCTGTCAGGAAGAATGGGCCATAATTCACCCAACTTATTGTGGGAAGCTTGTGGAAGGCTACCTGAAACATTTGACCCAAGTTAAACAATTTAAAGGCAATGCTGCCGAATACTAATTGAGTATATGTAAACTTCAGACCCACTGGGAATGTGATGAAAGAAATAAAAGCCTAAATAAATCATTTTCTCTCTACTATTATTCTGACATTTCACATTCTTAAAATAAAGTGGTGATCCTAACTGACCTAAGACAGGGAATTTTTACTAGGATTATATGTCAGGAATTGTGAAAAACTGAGTTTAAATATATTTGGTAAAGGTGTATGTAAACTTCCCACTTCAACTGTACATGTAGGTAGAGTTATTAAAGTGACTATATATATATAGATAATAACAGAGAGTAGCAGCAGCGTAGAAGAGGGTAGGGCATTGCTGGGTAGCCATTTGATTAGGTGTTCTGGAGTCTCATGACTGGGAGTAGAAGCTGTTCAGAAGCCTCTTGGACCTAGACTTACACCGGGGAGGGAAAATGGCTAATTGGGCCCAATTTGGACATTTTCACTAAGGGGTGTACTCCCTTTTGTTGTCAGCAGTTTAGACATTAATGTCTGTGTGTTGAGTTATTTTGAGGGAACAGCAAATGTACACTGTTATACAAGCTGTACACTCACTACTTTACATTGTATCAAAGTGTCATTTCTTCAGTGTTGTCACATGAAAAGATACTCTCAAATATTTACAAAAATGTGAGGGGTGTACTCACTTTTGTGATATACTGTATATGCAAAGGCCCACGCCCAGAGGCTGCTGTTCTGTCCTGCCGATAGAGTGTATAACCCGCCAGCTGTATGTTCTTAATGTCGTCGTTCAGCCACGAATCAGTGAAACACAAGATATTACAGTTTTTAATGTCCTGCTGGTAGGATATACGTGCTTTCAGTTCATCCCATTTATTTTCCAGCGATTGAACGTTACCGAGCAGGACGGAAGGCAAGGGCAGATTAGCCACTCGTCTCCTGATCCTCACAAGGCACCCTGATCTTTTCCCGCAAAATCTCAGTTTCCTTCTCCAGGAAATGCTGGGGATCTGGGCCTGGTCGGGTGTCTGTAGTACCTCCCTCCCGTCCGACTCATTAAAGAAAAACTATTATTCTAATCTGAGGTGAGTAATCACAGTTCTGATGTCCAGAAGGTCTTTTCGGTCATAAGAGACGATAGCAGCAACATGATGTATAAAATAAGTACAAAACATTATGTATTAACAAAATAGCGTGGTTGGTTAAGAGCCGATAAGACCGCAGCCACCCACTCCAGCACCATCTTTTATGAGATGATCTACTGTCTATATGTAGATAACTAGGTAGATCTCTACTGTCTATATGTAGATATCTAGGTAGATCTCTATTGTCTATATGTAGATATCTAGGTAAATCTCTACTGTCTATATGTAGATATCTAGCTAGATCTCTATTGTCTATATGTAGATATCTAGGTAGATCTCTACTGTCTATATGTAGATATCTAGGTAGATCTCTACTGTCTATATGTAGATATCTAGGTAGATCTCTACTGTCTATATGTAGATATCTAGGTAAATCTCTACTGTCTATATGTAGATATCTAGGTAGATCTCTATTGTCTATATGTAGATATCTAGGTAGATCTCTATTGTCTATATGTAGATAACTAGGTAAATCTCTACTGTCTATATGTAGATATCTAGGTAGATCTCTATTGTCTATATGTAGATATCTAGGTAGATCTCTACTGTCTATATGTAGATATCTAGGTAGATCTCTATTGTCTATATGTAGATATCTAGGTAGATCTCTATTGTCTATATGTAGATATCTAGCTAGATCTCTATTGTCTATATGTAGATATCTAGGTAAATCTCTACTGTCTATATGTAGATATCTAGGTAGATCTCTATTGTCTATATGTAGATATCTAGGTAGATCTCTATTGTCTATATGTAGATAACTAGGTAGATCTCTATTGTCTATATGTAGATAACTAGGTAGATCTCTACTGTCTATATGTAGATATCTAGGTAAATCTCTACTGTCTATATGTAGATATCTAGGTAAATCTCTACTGTCTATATGTAGATATCTAGGTAGATCTCTATTGTCTATATGTAGATATCTAGGTAGATCTCTACTGTCTATATGTAGATATCTAGGTAGATCTCTATTGTCTATATGTAGATATCTAGGTAGATCTCTATTGTCTATATGTAGATATCTAGCTAGATCTCTATTGTCTATATGTAGATATCTAGGTAAATCTCTACTGTCTATATGTAGATATCTAGGTAGATCTCTATTGTCTATATGTAGATATCTAGGTAGATCTCTATTGTCTATATGTAGATATCTAGGTAGATCTCTATTGTCTATATGTAGATATCTAGCTAGATCTCTATTGTCTATATGTAGATATCTAGGTAAATCTCTATTGTCTATATGTAGATATCTAGGTAGATCTCTACTGTCTATATGTAGATATCTAGGTAGATCTCTACTGTCTATATGTAGATATCTAGGTAGATCTCTATTGTCTATATGTAGATATCTAGCTAGATCTCTATATGTAGATATCTAGGTAGATCTCTATTGTCTATATGTAGATATCTAGGTAGATCTCTATTGTCTATCTACAGCTAATTTGATCATATCTGGACTTCGTCCCAAATGGCACACTATTCCTTACATAAAGTACTGCACTACGTTTGACCAGAGGACCACATATTGAATAGGATGCTATTTGTAATGCTATAACCTGTATAGATTATGGTGCTGTAGCCTGTATAGATTATGGTGCTGTAGCCTGTATAGATTATGGTGCTGTAGCCTGTATAGATTATGGTGCTGTAGCCTGTATAGATTATGGTGCTGTAGCCTGTATAGATTATGGTGCTGTAGCCTGTATAGATTATGGTGCTGTAGCCTGTATAGATTATGGTGCTGTAGCCTGTATAGATTATGGTGATCTAATGTTTGAGCCTGTATAGATTATGGTGTTGTAGCCTGTATAGATTATGGTGCTGTAGCCTGTATAGATTATGGTGCTGTAGCCTGTATAGATTATGGTGCTGTAGCCTGTATAGATTATGGTGCTGTAGCCTGTGTAGATTATGGTGCTGTAGCCTGTATAGATTACGGTGCTGTAGCCTGTATAGATTACGGTGCTGTAGCCTGTATAGATTATGGTGCTGTAGCCTGTATAGATTATGGTGCTGTAGCCTGTATAGATTATGGTGCTGTAGCCTGTATAGATTATGGTGTTGTAACCTGTATAGATTATGGTGCTGTAGCCTGTATAGATTATGGTGCTGTAGCCTGTATAGATTATGGTGCTGTAGCCTGTATAGATTATGGTGCTGTAGCCTGTATAGATTATGGTGCTGTAGCCTGTATAGATTATGGTGCTGTAGCCTGTATAGATTATGGTGCTGTAGCCTGTATAGATTACGGTGCTGTAGCCTGTATAGATTACGGTGCTGTAGCCTGTATAGATTATGGTGCTGTAGCCTGTATAGATTATGGTGCTGTAGCCTGTATAGATTACGGTGCTGTAGCCTGTATAGATTATGGTGCTGTAGCCTGTATAGATTATGGTGCTGTAGCCTGTATAGATTATGGTGCTGTAGCCTGTATAGATTATGGTGCTGTAGCCTGTATAGATTATGGTGCTGTAGCCTGTATAGATTATGGTGCTGTAGCCTGTATAGATTATGGTGATCTAATGTTTGAGCCTGTATAGATTATGGTGTTGTAGCCTGTATAGATTATGGTGCTGTAGCCTGTATAGATTATGGTGCTGTAGCCTGTATAGATTATGGTGCTGTAGCCTGTATAGATTATGGTGCTGTAGCCTGTATAGATTATGGTGCTGTAACCTGTATAGATTATGGTGCTTTAGGCTGTATAGATTATGGTGCTGTAGGCTGTATAGATTATGGTGCTGTAGCCTGTATAGATTATGGTGCTGTAGCCTGTATAGATTATGGTGCTGTAACCTGTATAGATTATGGTGCTGTAGCCTGTAAAGATTATGGTGCTGTAGCCTGTATAGATTATGGTGTTGTAGCCTGTATAGATTATGGTGCTGTAGCCTGTATAGATTATGGTGCTGTAACCTGTATAGATTATGGTGATCTAGTGTTAGAGCCTGTATAGATTATGTTGTTGTAATCTGTATAGATTATGGTGATCTAGTGTTAGAGCCTGTATAGATTATGTTGTTGTAACCTGTATAGATTATGGTGATCTAGTGTTAGAGCCTGTATAGATTATGGTGCTGTAGCCTGTATAGATTATGGTGCTGTAGCCTGTGTAGATTATGGTGCTGTAGCCTGTATAGATTACGGTGCTGTAGCCTGTATAGATTATGGTGCTGTAGCCTGTATAGATTATGGTGCTGTAGCCTGTATAGATTATGGTGCTGTAGCCTGTATAGATTACGTCTGCCTCGTGTACCTGTGATGGTGGACTGCCCGTCGTCCAATAAAGCACATACTGCAGAAGGCAAAGGAGAAGGTAGTCAGCGACCAGGTTGCCATGGCGTAGCCAAACCACTCCACAATTTCACCAAAGTAGTTGGCCCCCGACACGTATCGAAACAGACCACCTGGGGGAAAGAACACATACTGAAACAGACCACCTGGGGGAGAGGACACATACTGAAACAGACCACCTGGGGGAGAGGACACACTGAAACAGACCACCTGGGAGAGGACACATACTGAAACAGACCACCTGTGGGTTGGGAGAGGACACATACTGAAACAGACCACCTGGGGGAGAGGACACATACTGTAACAGACCACCTGGGGGAGAGGACACACTGAAACAGACCACCTGGGAGAGGACACATACTGAAACATGCCCCTGGGAGAGAGGACACACTGAAACAGACCTCCTGTGGGTTGGGAGAGGACACATACTGGAACAGACCTCCTGGAGGAGAGGACACATACTGAAACAGACCTTCTGGAGGAGAGGACACATACTGAAACAGACCTCCTGGAGGAGAGGACACATACTGAAACAGACCTCCTGGAGGAGAGGACACAAAAGGAAACAGACCACCTGGGGGAGATGACATCTACGAAAACAGACCACCTAGGGGAGAGGACAAATACTGAAACAGACCACCTGGAGGAGAGGACACATACTGAAACAGACCACCTGGAGGAAAGGACACATACTGAAACAGACCACCTGGGAGAGAGGACACATACTGAAACAGACCACCTGTGGTGTGGGAGAGGACACATACTGAAACATACCACCTGGAGGAGAGGACACATACTGAAACAGACCACCTGGAGGAAAGGACAAATACTGAAACAGACCACCTGGGGGAGAGGACACATACTGAAACAGACCACCTGGGGGAGAGGACAGATACTGAAACAGACCAAATGGGAGAGGACACATACTGAAACAGACCACCTGTGGTGTGGGAGAGGACACATACTGAAACAGACCACCTGAAGGTGAGGACACATACTGAAACAGACCCCCTAGGGGAGAGAACGCATACTGAAACAGACCACCTGGGAGAGAGGACACATACTGAAACAGACCACCTGTGGGTTGGGAGAGGACACATACTGAAACAGACCACCTGGGGGAGATGAAACATACTGAAACAGACCACCTGAAGGAGAGGACACATACTGAAACAGACCACCTGGAGGAGAGGACACATACTGAAACAGACAACCTGAAGGTGAGGACACATACTGAAACAGACCCCCTAGGGGAGAGAACGCATACTGAAACTGACCACCTGAAGGAGAGGACACATACTGAAACAGACCACCTGGGGGTGAGGACACATACTGAAACAGACCACCTGGGGGAGAGGACACATACTGAAACAGACCACCTGGGGGAGAGGACACATACTGAAACAGACCACCTGTGGGAGAAGCCACATACTGAAACAGTCCACCTGGGGGAGAGGACACATACTGAAACAGACCACCTGGAGGAGAGGACACATACTGAAACAGACCACCTGAAGGTGAGGACACATACTGAAACAGACCCCCTAGGGGAGAGAACGCATACTGAAACTGACCACCTGAAGGAGAGGACACATACTGAAACAGACCACCTGGGGGTGAGGACACATACTGAAACAGACCACCTGGGGGAGAGGACACATACTGAAACAGACCACCTGGAGGAGAGGACACATACTGAAACAGACCACCTGGGAGAGAGGACACTTACTGAAACAGACCCCCTGGGGGAGAGGACATATACTGAAACAGACCCCCTGGGGGAGAGGACACATACTGAAACAGACCCCCTGGGGGAGAGGACACATACTGAAACAGACCCCCTGGGGGAGAGGACACATACTGAAACAGACCACCTGGAGGAGAGGACACATACTGAAACAGACCACCTGAAGGTGAGGACACATACTGAAACAGACCCCCTAGGGGAGAGAATGCATACTGAAACTGACCACCTGAAGGAGAGGACACATACTGAAACAGACCACCTGGGGGTGAGGACACATACTGAAACAGACCACCTGGGGGAGAGGACACATACTGAAACAGACCACCTGGGGGAGAGGACACATACTGAAACAGACCACCTGTGGGAGAGGCCACATACTGAAACAGTCCACCTGGGGGAGAGGACACATACTGAAACAGACCACCTGGGGGAGAGGACACATACTGAAACAGACCACCTGGGGGAGAGGACACATACTGAAACAGACCACCTGGGGGAGAGGACACATACTGAAACAGACCACCTGGGGGAGAGGACACATACTGAAACAGACCACCTGGGGGAGAGGACACACACGGAAACAGACCACCTGGGGGAGAGGACACATACTGAAACAGACCACCTGGGGGAGAGGACACATACTGAAACAGACCACCTGGGGGAGAGGACACACACTGAAACAGACCACCTGGGGGAGAGAACACAATCTGAAACAGACCACCTGGGGGAGAGGACACATACTGAAACAGACCACCTGGGGGAGAGAACACATACTGAAACATACCCTTGGGGGAGATGACACATACTGAAACAGACCACCTGTGGGAGAGGCCACATACTGAAACAGACCACCTGGGGGAGAGGACACATACTGAAACAGACTACCTGGGAGAGGACACATACTGAAACAGACCACCTGGGGGAGAGGACACATACTGAAACAAACCACCTGGGAGAGAGGACACATACTAAAACAGACCACCTGGGAGAAGATACATACTGAAACAGACCACCTGGGGGAGAGGACACATACTGAAACAGACCACCTGGGGGAGAGGACACATACTGAAACAGACCACCTGTGGGAGAGGCCACATACTGAAACAGACCACCTGGGGGAGAGGACACATACTGAAACAGACCACCTGGGGGAGAGGACATATACTGAAACAGACCCCCTGGGGGAGAGGACACATACTGAAATAGACCCCTTGGGGGAGAGGACACATACTGAAACAGACCACCTGGGGGAGAGGACACATACTGTAACAGACCACCTGGGGGAGAGGACACACTGAAACAGACCACCTGGGAGAGGACACATTCTGAAACAGACCTCCTGGAGGAGAGGACACATACTGAAACAGACCTCCTGTGGGTTGGGAGAGGACACATACTGGAACAGACCTCCTGGAGGAGAGGACACATACTGAAACAGACCTTCTGGAGGAGAGGACACATACTGAAACAGACCTCCTGGAGGAGAGGACACATACTGAAACAGACCTCCTGGAGGAGAGGACACAAAAGGAAACAGACCACCTGGGGGAGATGACATCTACGAAAACAGACCACCTAGGGGAGAGGACAAATACTGAAACAGACCACCTGGAGGAGAGGACACATACTGAAACAGACCACCTGGAGGAAAGGACACATACTGAAACAGACCACCTGGGAGAGAGGACACATACTGAAACAGACCACCTGTGGGTTGGCAGAGAACACATACTGAAACATACCCCTGGGGGAGAGGACACATACTGAAACAGACCACCTGTGGTGTGGGAGAGGACACATACTGAAACAGACCACCTGGAGGAGAGGACACATACTGAAACAGACCACCTGGAGGAAAGGACAAATACTGAAACAGACCACCTGGGGGAGAGGACACATACTGAAACAGACCACCTGGGGGAGAGGACAGATACTGAAACAGACCAAATGGGAGAGGACACATACTGAAACAGACCACCTGTGGTGTGGGAGAGGACACATACTGAAACAGACCACCTGAAGGTGAGGACACATACTGAAACAGACCCCCTAGGGGAGAGAACGCATACTGAAACAGACCACCTGGGAGAGAGGACACATACTGAAACAGACCACCTGTGGGTTGGGAGAGGACACATACTGAAACAGACCACCTGGGGGAGATGAAACATACTGAAACAGACCACCTGGAGGAGAGGACACATACTGAAACAGACCACCTGGAGGAGAGGACACATACTGAAACAGACCACCTGGGGGAGAGGACACATACTGAAACAGACCACCTGGGGGAGAGGACACATACTGAAACAGACCACCTGTGGGAGAGGCCACATACTGAAACAGACCACCTGGGGGAGAGGACACACACTGAAACAGACCACCTGGGGGAGAGAACACAATCTGAAACAGACCACCTGGGGGAGAGGACACATACTGAAACAGACCACCTGGGGGAGAGGACACATACTGAAACAGACCACCTGTGGGAGAGGCCACATACTGAAACAGACCACCTGGGGGAGAGGACACACACTGAAACAGACCACCTGGGGGAGAGAACACAATCTGAAACAGACCACCTGGGGGAGAGGACACATACTGAAACAGACCACCTGGGGGAGAGAACACATACTGAAACATACCCTTGGGGGAGATGACACATACTGAAACAGACCACCTGTGGGAGAGGCCACATACTGAAACAGACCACCTGGGGGAGAGGACACATACTGAAACAGACTACCTGGGAGAGGACACATACTGAAACAGACCACCTGGGGGAGAGGACACATACTGAAACAAACCACCTGGGAGAGAGGACACATACTAAAACAGACCACCTGGGAGAAGATACATACTGAAACAGACCACCTGGGGGAGAGGACACATACTGAAACAGACTACCTGGGAGAGGACACATACTGAAACAGACCACCTGGGGGAGAGGACACATACTGAAACAAACCACCTGGGAGAGAGGACACATACTAAAACAGACCACCTGGGAGAAGATACATACTGAAACAGACCACCTGGGGGAGAGGACACATACTGAAACAGACCACCTGGGGGAGAGGACACATACTGAAACAGACCACCTGGGGGAGAGGACATATACTGAAACAGACCCCCTGGGGGAGAGGACACATACTGAAATAGACCCCCTGGGGGAGAGGACACATACTGAAACAGACCACCTGGGGGAGAGGACACATACTGAAACAGACCACCTGGGGGAGAGGACACACACTGAAACAGACCACCTGGGGGAGAGAACACAATCTGAAACAGACCACCTGGAGGAGAGGACACATACTGAAACAGACCACCTGAAGGTGAGGACACATACTGAAACAGACCCCCTAGGGGAGAGAACGCATACTGAAACTGCCCACCTGAAGGAGAGGACACATACTGAAACAGACCACCTGGGGGTGAGGACACATACTGAAACAGACCACCTGGGGGAGAGGACACATACTGAAACAGACCACCTGGGGGAGAGGACACATACTGAAACAGACCGCCTGTGGGAGAGGCCACATACTGAAACAGTCCACCTGGGGGAGAGGACACACATGGAAACAGACCACCTGGGGGAGAGGACACATACTGAAACAGACCACCTGGGGGAGAGGACACATACTGAAACAGACCACCTGGGGGAGAGGACACACACTGAAACAGACCACCTGGGGGAGAGAACACAATCTGAAACAGACCACCTGGGGGAGAGGACACATACTGAAACAGACCACCTGGGGGAGAGAACACATACTGAAACATACCCTTGGGGGAGATGACACATACTGAAACAGACCACCTGTGGGAGAGGCCACATACTGAAACAGACCACCTGGGGGAGAGGACACATACTGAAACAGACTACCTGGGAGAGGACACATACTGAAACAGACCACCTGGGGGAGAGGACACATACTGAAACAAACCACCTGGGAGAGAGGACACATACTAAAACAGACCACCTGGGAGAAGATACATATTGAAACAGACCACCTGGGGGAGAGGACACATACTGAAACAGACTACCTGTGGGAGAGGACACATACTGAAACAGACCACCTGGGGGAGAGGACACACACTGAAACAGACCACCTGGGGGAGAGAACACAATCTGAAACAGACCACCTGGAGGAGAGGACACATACTGAAACAGACCACCTGAAGGTGAGGACACATACTGAAACAGACCCCCTAGGGGAGAGAACGCATACTGAAACTGCCCACCTGAAGGAGAGGACACATACTGAAACAGACCACCTGGGGGTGAGGACACATACTGAAACAGACCACCTGGGGGAGAGGACACATACTGAAACAGACCACCTGGGGGAGAGGACACATACTGAAACAGACCGCCTGTGGGAGAGGCCACATACTGAAACAGTCCACCTGGGGGAGAGGACACATACTGAAACAGACCACCTGGGAGAGAGGACACTTACTGAAACAGACCCCCTGGGGGAGAGGACATATACTGAAACAGACCCCCTGGGGGAGAGGACACATACTGAAACAGACCCCCTGGGGGAGAGGACACATACTGAAACAGACCCCCTGGGGGAGAGGACACATACTGAAACAGACCACCTGGGGGAGAGGACACATACTGAAACAGACCACCTGGGGGAGAGGACACATACTGAAACAGACCACCTGGGGGAGAGGACACATACTGAAACAGACCACCTGGGGGAGAGGACACACACGGAAACAGACCACCTGGGGGAGAGGACACATACTGAAACAGACCACCTGGGGGAGAGGACACATACTGAAACAGACCACCTGGGGGAGAGGACACACACTGAAACAGACCACCTGGGGGAGAGAACACAATCTGAAACAGACCACCTGGGGGAGAGGACACATACTGAAACAGACCACCTGGGGGAGAGAACACATACTGAAACATACCCTTGGGGGAGATGACACATACTGAAACAGACCACCTGTGGGAGAGGCCACATACTGAAACAGACCACCTGGGGGAGAGGACACATACTGAAACAGACTACCTGGGAGAGGACACATACTGAAACAGACCACCTGGGGGAGAGGACACATACTGAAACAAACCACCTGGGAGAGAGGACACATACTAAAACAGACCACCTGGGAGAAGATACATATTGAAACAGACCACCTGGGGGAGAGGACACATACTGAAACAGACTACCTGTGGGAGAGGCCACATACTGAAACAGACCACCTGGGGGAGAGGACACATACTGAAACAGACCACCTGGGGGAGAGGACACACACTGAAACAGACCACCTGGGGGAGAGAACACAATCTGAAACAGACCACCTGGAGGAGAGGACACATACTGAAACAGACCACCTGAAGGTGAGGACACATACTGAAACAGACCCCCTAGGGGAGAGAACGCATACTGAAACTGCCCACCTGAAGGAGAGGACACATACTGAAACAGACCACCTGGGGGTGAGGACACATACTGAAACAGACCACCTGGGGGAGAGGACACATACTGAAACAGACCACCTGGGGGAGAGGACACATACTGAAACAGACCGCCTGTGGGAGAGGCCACATACTGAAACAGTCCACCTGGGGGAGAGGACACATACTGAAACAGACCACCTGGGAGAGAGGACACTTACTGAAACAGACCCCCTGGGGGAGAGGACATATACTGAAACAGACCCCCTGGGGGAGAGGACACATACTGAAACAGACCCCCTGGGGGAGAGGACACATACTGAAACAGACCCCCTGGGGGAGAGGACACATACTGAAACAGACCACCTGGGGGAGAGGACACATACTGAAACAGACCACCTGGGGGAGAGGACACATACTGAAACAGACCACCTGGGGGAGAGGACACATACTGAAACAGACCACCTGGGGGAGAGGACACACACGGAAACAGACCACCTGGGGGAGAGGACACATACTGAAACAGACCACCTGGGGGAGAGGACACATACTGAAACAGACCACCTGGGGGAGAGGACACACACTGAAACAGACCACCTGGGGGAGAGAACACAATCTGAAACAGACCACCTGGGGGAGAGGACACATACTGAAACAGACCACCTGGGGGAGAGAACACATACTGAAACATACCCTTGGGGGAGATGACACATACTGAAACAGACCACCTGTGGGAGAGGCCACATACTGAAACAGACCACCTGGGGGAGAGGACACATACTGAAACAGACTACCTGGGAGAGGACACATACTGAAACAGACCACCTGGGGGAGAGGACACATACTGAAACAAACCACCTGGGAGAGAGGACACATACTAAAACAGACCACCTGGGAGAAGATACATATTGAAACAGACCACCTGGGGGAGAGGACACATACTGAAACAGACTACCTGTGGGAGAGGCCACATACTGAAACAGACCACCTGGGGGAGAGGACACATACTGAAACAGACCACCTGGGGGAGAGGACATATACTGAAACAGACCCCCTGGGGGAGAGGACACATACTGAAATAGACCCCCTGGGGGAGAGGACACATACTGAAACAGACCACCTGGGGGAGAGGACACATACTGAAACAGACCACCTGTGGGAGAGGACAGATACTGAAACAGACCACCTGGGGGAGAGGACACACACTGAAACAGACCACCTGGGGGAGAGAACACAATCTGAAACAGACCACCTGGGGGAGAGGACACATACTGAAACAGACCACCTGGGGGAGAGAACACATACTGAAACATACCCTTGGGGGAGATGACACATACTGAAACAGACCACCTGTGGGAGAGGCCACATACTGAAACAGACCACCTGGGGGAGAGGACACATACTGAAACAGACTACCTGGGAGAGGACACATACTGAAACAGACCACCTGGGGGAGAGGACACATACTGGAACAAACCACCTGGGAGAGAGGACACATACTAAAACAGACCACCTGGGAGAAGATACATACTGAAACAAACCACCTGGGGGAGAGGACACATACTGAAACAGACCACCTGGGGGAGAGGACACATACTGAAACAGACCACCTCGGAGATGACACATACTGAAACAGACCACCTGGGAGAGAGGACACATACTGAAACAGACTACATGTGGGTTGGGAGAGGACACATACTAAAACAGATCCCCTGGGGGAGAGGACACATACTGAAACAGACCCCCTGGGGGAGAGGACACATACTGAAACAGACCCCCTGGGGGAGAGGACACATACTGAAACAGACCACCTGGGGGAGAGGACACATACTGAAACAGACCACCTGGGGGAGAGGACACACACGGAAACAGACCACCTGGGGGAGAGGACACATACTGAAACAGACCACCTGGGGGAGAGGACACATACTGAAACAGACCACCTGGGGGAGAGGACACACACGGAAACAGACCACCTGGGGGAGAGGACACATACTGAAACAGACCACCTGGGGGAGAGGACACATACTGAAACAGACCCCCTGGGGGAGAGGACACACACTGAAACAGACCACCTGGGGGAGAGAACACAATCTGAAACAGACCACCTGGGGGAGAGGACACATACTGAAACAGACCACCTGGGGGAGAGAACACATACTGAAACAGACCACCTGTTGGAGAGGCCACATACTGAAACAGACCCCCTAGGGGAGAGGACACATACTGAAACATACCCTTGGGGGAGATGACACATACTGAAACAGACTACCTGGGAGAGGACACATACTGAAACAGACCACCTGGGGGAGAGGACACATACTGAAACAGACCACCTGGGAGAGGACACATACTGAAACAGACCACCTGGGGGAGAGGACACATACTGAAACAGACCACCTGGGGCAGAGGACACATACTGAAACAGACCACCTGGAGGAGAGGACACATACTGAAAAAGACCACCTGGGGGAGAGGACACATACTGAAACAGACCACCTGAAGGAGAGGACACATACTGAAACAGACCCCCTAGGGGAGAGGACACATACTGAAACAGACCCCCTAGGGGAGAGGACACATACTGAAACAGACCCCTGGGGGAGAGGACACATACTGAAACAGACCCCCTGGGGGAGAGGACACATACTGAAACAGACCCCCTAGGGGAGAGGACACATACTGAAACAGACCCCCTAGGGGAGAGGACACATACTGAAACAGACCCCTTGGGGAGAGGACACATACTGAAACAGACCCCTTAGGGGAGAGGACACATACTGAAACAGACCCCCTAGGGGAGAGGACACATATTGAAACAGACCCCTGGGGGAGAGGACATACACTGAAACAGACCACCTGGGACAGAGGACACATACTGAAACAGACCACCTGGAGGAGAGGACACATACTGAAACAGACCACCTCGGAGATGACACATACTGAAACAGACCACCTGGGAGAGAGGACACATACTGAAACAGACTACATGTGGGTTGGGAGAGGACACATACTAAAACAGATCCCCTGGGGGAGAGGACACATACTGAAACAGACCCCCTGGGGGAGAGGACACATACTGAAACAGACCCCCTGGGGGAGAGGACACATACTGAAACAGACCACCTGGGGGAGAGGACACATACTGAAACAGACCACCTGGGGGAGAGGACACACACGGAAACAGACCACCTGGGGGAGAGGACACATACTGAAACAGACCACCTGGGGGAGAGGACACATACTGAAACAGACCACCTGGGGGAGAGGACACACACGGAAACAGACCACCTGGGGGAGAGGACACATACTGAAACAGACCACCTGGGGGAGAGGACACATACTGAAACAGACCACCTGGGGGAGAGGACACATACTGAAACAGACCCCCTGGGGGAGAGGACACACACTGAAACAGACCACCTGGGGGAGAGAACACAATCTGAAACAGACCACCTGGGGGAGAGGACACATACTGAAACAGACCACCTGGGGGAGAGAACACATACTGAAACAGACCACCTGTGGGAGAGGCCACATACTGAAACAGACCCCCTAGGGGAGAGGACACATACTGAAACATACCCTTGGGGGAGATGACACATACTGAAACAGACTACCTGGGAGAGGACACATACTGAAACAGACCACCTGGGGGAGAGGACACATACTGAAACAGACCACCTGGGAGAGGACACATACTGAAACAGACCACCTGGGGGAGAGGACACATACTGAAACAGACCACCTGGGGCAGAGGACACATACTGAAACAGACCACCTGGAGGAGAGGACACATACTGAAAAAGACCACCTGGGGGAGAGGACACATACTGAAACAGACCACCTGAAGGAGAGGACACATACTGAAACAGACCCCCTAGGGGAGAGGACACATACTGAAACAGACCCCCTAGGGGAGAGGACACATACTGAAACAGACCCCTGGGGGAGAGGACACATACTGAAACAGACCCCCTGGGGGAGAGGACACATACTGAAACAGACCCCCTAGGGGAGAGGACACATACTGAAACAGACCCCCTAGGGGAGAGGACACATACTGAAACAGACCCCTTGGGGAGAGGACACATACTGAAACAGACCCCCTAGGGGAGAGGACACATACTGAAACAGACCCCCTAGGGGAGAGGACACATATTGAAACAGACCCCTGGGGGAGAGGACATACACTGAAACAGACCACCTGGGACAGAGGACACATACTGAAACAGACCACCTGGAGGAGAGGACACATACTGAAACAGACCACCTGGGAGAGAGGATACATACTGAAACAGACCACCTGGGGGAGAGGACACATACTGAAACAGACCACATGGGAGAGGACACATACTGAAACAGACCACCTGGGGGTTGGGAGAGGACACATACTGAAACAGACCACCTGGGAGAGGACAAGTACTGAAACAGACCACCTGGAGGAGAGGACACATACTTAAACAGACCACCTGGGAGAGGACACATACTGAAACAGACCACCTGGGAGAGGACACATACTGAAACAGACCACCTGGGAGAGGACACATACTGAAACAGACCACCTGGGGGAGAGGACACATACTGAAACAGACCTCCTGGAGGAGAGGACACATACTGAAACAGACCACCTGTGGGAGAGGACACAAACTGAAACAGACCTCCTGGAGGAGAGGACACATACTGAAACAGACCTCCTGGAGGAGAGGACACATACTGAAACAGACCACCTGGGAGAGAGGACACATACTGAAACAGACCTCCTGGAGGAGAGGACACATACTGAAACAGACCACCTGTGGGAGAGGACACAAACTGAAACAGACCTCCTGGAGGAGAGGACACATACTGAAACAGACCACCTGGGAGAGAGGACACATACTGAAACAGACCACCTGGAGGAGAGGACACATACTGAAACAGACCACCTGGGGGAGAGGACACATACTGAAACAGACCACTTGGGAGAGGACACATACTGAAACAGACCACCTGGGGGAGAGGACACATACTGAAACAGACCACCTGGAGGAGAGGACACATACTGAAACAGACCACCTGGGGGAGAGGACACAAACTGAAACAGACCTCCTGGAGGAGAGGACACATACTGAAACAGACCTGTGGGAGAGGACACATACTGAAACAGACCTCCTGGGAGAGAAGACACATACTGAAACAGACCACCTTATTTAGTTTCAGTTAGTTTTCAGACTTGATTTAATTGTTTTAGTGTTTGGTACAATAAGTAGCCTCATGCATGGGAGGGTTGGAGACAGCTGCAGTGCATTAGGATGGTATTCAGACCCCTTTTTCCACATTTTGTTATGTTACAGCTTTTTTTTTTTTTTTTCCTCTCATCAATCTACAATACCCCGCGGTGACAAATAAAAAACAGATATCATACTGTATTCAGACCATTTACTCAGTCCATTGTTGAAGCACCTTTGGCAGCGATTATAGCCTTGAGTCTTCTTGGGTATGACGCTACAAGTTTGAAACACCTGTATTTGGGGAGTTTCTCCCATTCTTCTCTGCAGATCCTCTCAAGCTCTGTCAGATTGGATGGGGAGCGTCGCTGCACAGCTATTTTCTGGTCTCTCCAGAGATGTTCGATCGTGTTCAAGTCTGGGCTCTGGCTGGGTCAATCAAGAACATTCAGAGACTTGTCCCGAAGCCACTCCTGCGTTGTCTTGGCTGTGTGCTTAGGATCGTTGTCCTGTTGGAAGGTGAACATTCGCCCCATTCCTGAGCACTCTGGAGCAGGTTTTCATCAAGGATCTCTCTGTACTTCGCTCCATTCATCTTTCCCTCGATCCTGACTAGTCTCCCAATCGCTGCCACTGAGAAACCTCCCCACAGCATGATGCTGCCAACACCATGCAGCACCGTAGGGATGGTGCAAGGTTTCCTCCAGACGTGACGCATGGCATTCAGGCCAAATGGTGCTATCTTGGTTTCATCAGAGTGGGAATCTTGTTTCTCATGGTCTGAGAGTTCCTTAGGTGCCTTTTGGCAAACTCCAAGTGGGCTGTCATGTGCCTTTTACTGAGGAGATGGTTCCATCTGGCAACTCTACCATAAAGGTCTGATTGGTAGAGTGCTGCAGAGATGGCTGTCCTTCTGGAACGTTCTCCCATCTCCACAGAGGAACTCTGGAGCTCTGTCAGAGTGGCCATCGGGTTCTTGGTCACCTCCCTGACCAAGGCCCTTCTCCTCCAATTGCTCAGTTTGGCCGGGCGGCCAGCTCTAGGAAGAGTCTTGGTGGTTCCAAACTTCTTCCATCTAAGAATGACGGAGGCCACTGTGTCCTCGGGGACCTTCAATGTTGCAGATATTTTTTGGTTCCCTTCCCCAGATCTGTGCCTCGACACAATCCTGTCTCGGAGCTCTACGGAAAATTCCTTCGACCTCATGGTTTGGTTTTTGCTCAGACATGCACTGTCAACTGTGGGATCTTATATAAACAGGTGTGTGCCTTTCCAAATCATGTCCAATGGTGGCCTGAATTGGTTCCCAATCAGAAACAGCTGTTTATCGTTGTCTCTGATTGGGGATCCTATTTTGGTTGCCATTTTTCCATGTTGGTTTTGTGGGTTACTGTCTATGTGTAGTTGCCTGTCTTCACTCGTGTTAGATAGTGGCACGTTCGTTTTGTTTCTTTGTTTCGTGGTTTTTCCTTCATTAAAAGAAGAATGTATGCTTATCACGCTGCGCCTTGGTCCCATCCATATGATGAAACGTGACAGGTATTGTGTGTAGATTAATTAGGGGGAAAAATTTAATTTCATCAGGCTGTAACGTAACAAAATGAGGAAAAGGTCAAGTGGTCTGATGCTTTCCCAATGCACAATATGTGTTGTAGACCTATAGCAGGTCTACTACAGGTCTACAGTACTATTTATTAATGTGTTGTAGACCTATAGCAGGGCTACTCCAGTACTATGTATTAATGTGTTGTAGACCTATAGCAGGGCTACTCCAGTACTATTTATTAATGTGTTGTAGACCTATAGCAGGGCTACTCCAGTACTATTTATTAATGTGTTGTAGACCTATAGCAGGGCTACTCCAGTACTATGTATTAATGTGTTGTAGACCTATAGCAGGGGTACTCCAGTACTATTTATTAATGTGTTGTAGACCTATAGCAGGGGTACTCCAGTACTATTTATTAATGTGGTGTAGACCTATAGCAGGGCTACTCCAGTACTATTTATTAATGTGTTGTAGACCTATAGCAGGGGTACTCCAGTACTATTTATTAATGTGTTGTAGACCTATAGCAGGGCTACTCCAGTACTATTTATTAATGTGTTGTAGACCTATAGCAGGGGTACTCCAGTACTATTTATTAATGTGTTGTAGACCTATAGCAGGGCTACTCCAGTACTATTTATTAATGTGTTGTAGACCTATAGCAGGGCTACTCCAGTACTATTTATTAATGTGGTGTAGACCTATAGCAGGGCTACTGCAGTACTATTTGAGATGGTGTGGTCACATACATGTCCAAGTTGGCAAAGGTCTGGATGGATGTTGTCATTTATTGCCGTAGTAACAAACCCCAACCTGTTCACACCCTTCTTGTTTGCAGGTTTTAAAGCTCATTTTCTTGAATTCTAAACATTTTCCACATCTTACGTGTGTTCAAATACTTTTTTATATTTTTTATTTAACCTTTATTTAACTCGGCAAGTCAGTTAAGAACAAATTCTTATTTTCAATGACGGCCTAGGGACAGTGGGTTAACTGCCTTGTTCAGGGGGCAGAACGACAGATTTGTACCTTGTCAGCTCGGGGGTTTGAACTTGCAACCTTCTGGTTACTAGTCCAACGCTCTAACCACTAGGCTACCTGCCTCCCCTACGCTCTAACCACTAGACTACCTGCCGTCCCTACACTCTAACCACTAGGCTACCTGCCGCCCCTACACTCTAACCACTAGGCTACCTGCCGCCCCTACACTCTAACCACTAGGCTACCCTGCCGTCCCTACACTCTAACCACTAGGCTACCTGCCGTCCCTACACTCTAACCACTAGGCTACCTGCCGTCCCTACACTCTAACCACTAGGCTACCTGCCGCCCCTACACTCTAACCACTAGGCTACCTGCCGCCCCTACACTCTAACCACTAGGCTACCTACCGTCCCTACACTCTAACCACTAGGCTACCTGCCGTCCCTACACTCTAACCACTAGGCTACCTGCCGCCCCTACACTCTAACCACTAGACTACCTGCCGTCCCTACACTCTAACCACTAGGCTACCTGCCGTCCCTACACTCTAACCACTAGTCTACCTGCCGTCCCTACACTCTAACCACTAGGCTACCTGCCGCCCCTACACTCTAACCACTAGGCTACCTGCCGCCCCTACACTCTAACCAGTAGGATACCTGCCGCCCCTACACTCTAACCAGTAGGATACCTGCCGCCCCTACACTCTAACCACTAGGCTACCTGCCGCCCCTACACTCTAACCACTAGGCTACCTGCCGTCCCTACACTCTAACCACTAGGCTACCTGCCGCCCCTACACTCTAACCAGTAGGATACCCTATGATACCAGGAGTCAAATCCTGACAACAATTAACGTCCGTCTCACCATCACGTTATTCTGAAATTGTTTGTGGGTTCTGTTCAGATTAACTTTGATGTTGGTAGGGGTTTTCCCCTGTTATCTCTGTTCCACACATGCTGCCATCTTCTGACACCAAAATACATTTGCTTTTTGTCCAGCAATGTCCTCAAAAATAATCCCAAATTGGGTTTTGCCTTTTGTGGTGTTTTTTTTTAACTCCTATGGTCCGTGCTGATGTCTTCCCTGTAAGCTAGGGATATCTGGGGATAGCTAGGGATAGCTGGGGATAGCTAGGAATAGCTGGGAATAGCTGGGGATAGCTGGGGATAGATAGGGATAGATAGGAATAGCTAGGGATAGCTGGGGATAGCTGGGGATAGATAGGGATAGATAGGAATAGCTAGGGATAGCTGGGGATAGCTAGGAATAGCTGGGGATGGATAGGAATAGCTGGGGATAGATAGGAATAGCTGGGGATAGATAGGGATAGCTGGGGATAGATAGGAATAGATAGAAATAGATAGGAATAGCTGGGGATAGATAGGAATAGCTGGGGATAGATAGGGATAGCTAGGAATAGATAGGGATAGCTGGGGATAGCTAGGAATAGCTGGGGATAGATAGGAATAGATAGGAATAGCTGGGGATAGCTGGGGATAGCTAGGGATAGCTGGGGATAGATAGGAATAGATAGGGATAGCTGGGGATAGCTGGGGATAGCTAGGGATAGCTGGGGATAGATAGGAATAGCTGGGGATAGATAGGAATAGATAGGAATAGCTGGGGATAGATAGGAATAGCTAGGGATAGCTGGGGATAGCTGGGGATAGCTAGGAATAGCTGGGGATAGATAGGAATAGCTAGGGATAGCTGGGGATAGATAGGGATAGCTGGGGATAGATAGGAATAGCTAGGGATAGCTGGGGATAGATAGGGATAGCTGGGGATAGCTAGGGATAGCTGGGGGATAGCTAGGGATAGCTGGGGGATAGCGATGCACCAGCCAGGTCTATTTGAAACTATCTATTAGCAGCATTTACCCGCAAGATTCAGAAGCTGGAAAACCTCATTATAAAAAAACTATTTTTAACAATTTTAAATTTAATCAGATTCTTGATATGCCACATCTGTCAGGTGGATGGATTATCTTGGCAAAGGAGAAATGCTCACTAACAGGGATGTAAACAAATTTGCGCACAATATTTGAGAGAGGTAAGCTTTTTGTGCCTATGGAACATTTCTGGGATCTTTTATTTCAGCTCATTACACACTGGGACATGTTGCGTTTATATTTTTGTTCAGTATACACTGAATAACTTTAGTGGGAAGACATGACACTTTGTCATTATAGTGTAACCAAGTAGTAGTTTGGGTTTTTAGATATTACAATAGGGTTCAAAGTCACTAGAGGTACTAAAGCTAGTAGTCTGGACCCATACCCTTTTGTACTGTATAAGGCAATTATAAGAATCTAAATGTCCACACGGCCACATTCTAGATCATTGAACCATTGGCGTTTATAGTTCTTGAATTCTTTCTGAGAATTCTTTCTGAGTGAGAATAACCAGAGGAGTTGGCAAGACAGTACAAAAAGATCTAAATGTCCACACGGCCACATTCTAGATCATTGGACCATTGGCGTTTATAGTTCTTGAATTCTTTCTGAGTGAGAATAACCAGAGGAGTTGGCAAGACAGTACAAAAGATCCGACGCCAGGCTTAAGAAATTCTGCGTGCATCATCACACTTGATCTCAGTGCCGTGCGAAAGTATTCATCCCCCTCTGCGTTTTTCCTATTTTGTTGCATTACAAACTGTAATTTAAATGGATTTGGGGGGGGGGGGGGGGGGGTCATGTAATGGACATACACAAAATAGTCCAAATTGGTGAAGTGAAATTTCAAAAAATGACCTGTTTAAAAAAATTATAGAAAATTTAAAACGGAAAGTTGTGCATGCATATATATTCACCCCCTTTGCTATGAAGCCCATAAATAAGATCTGGTGACACCAATTACCTTCAGAAGTCACATAATTAGTTAAATAAAGTCCACCTGTATGCAATCTAAGTGTCACATGATCTGTCACATGATCTCACTATATATACACCTGTTCTGAAAGGCCCCGGAGTCTGCAACACCACTAAGCAAGGGGCACCACCAAGCAAGTGGTACCATGAAGACCAAGGAGCTCTCCAAACAGGTCAGGGACAAAGTTGTGGAGAAGTTCAGATCAGGGATGGGTTATAAAAAAATATCAGAAACTTTTCACATCCCACAGAGCACCATTAAATCCATTATTAAAACAATTAAAGAATATGGCACCACAACAAACCTGCCAAGAGAGGGCTGCCCAACAAAACTCACGGACCAGGCAAGGAGGGCATTAATCAGAGAGGCAACAAAGAGACCAAAGATAAGCCTGAAGTAGCTGCAAAGCTCCACAGCGGAGATTGGAGTATCTGTCCATAGGACCACATTAAGCCGTACACTCCACAGAGCATTGACATTGCTTAAAGAAATAAATTAGCAAACATGTTTGGTATTCGCCAAAAGGCATGTGAGAGACTCCCCAAACATATGGAAGAAGGTACTCTGGTCAGATGAGACTAAAATGTAGCTTTTTGGCCATCAAGGAAAACACTGTCTGGCACAAACCCAACACCTCTCATAATCCCGAGAACCCCAGCTGTGGGGATGTTTTTCATTGGCAGGGACTGGCAAACTGGTCAGAATTGAAAGAATGATGGATGGTGCTAAATACAGGGACATTCTTGAGGGAAACCTGTTTCAGTCTTCCAGAGATTTGATACTGGGACGGAGGTTCACCTTCCAGCAGGACAATGACCCTAGGCATACTGCTAAAGCAACACTCGTGTGGTTTAAGGGGAAACATGTAAATGTCTTAGAATGACCTAGTCAAAGCCCAGAACTCAATCCAATTGAGAATCTGTGGTATGACTTAAAGATTGCTGTACACCAGCGGAACCCATCCAACTTGAAGGAGCTGGAGCAGTTTTGACTTGAAGAATGGGCAAAAATCAAAGTGACTAGATGTGCCAAGCTTATAGAGACATACCCCAAGAGGCTTGCAGCTGTAATTGCAGCAAAGGGGGCTCTACAAAGTATTGACCTTGGGGGGTGAATAGTTATGGGCACTCAAATTGTCCATTTTTTTGTTTTATTTCTTGTTTGCATCTTCAAAGTGGTAGGCATGTTGTCTAAATCAAACGACACAAACCCCCCCCCCCCTAAAAAAATCTATTTTAATTCCAAGTTGTAAGGCAACAAAACAGGAAAAATGTCAAGGGGGATGAATACTTTCGCAAGCCACTGTATACCTTTAGGGATCTTGTAGACGACTTCTCCTGGCTGTCTCAGGTTTCGTAGAAGATAGTCACTGTGGACGTTGATAGCCATTCCCAGGAGAAACAGGGTTGAACCTGGGAAAAAAAACACTTGGTTTTTGAATCAATTTGACTCAAATGGTAGAAAGACGCAGTGAGGAATTTGTCAAATATCTGCACGTTTGGACCAAGTCCATCAATTTAAAGGGAAAACCAAAATGACCCAATGGTTTCCCTACCCTCTCAGCGGTCTATGGCCAAGGTATGGCTGCATATCCAGGCTTTGGTTTAGTTTGCCTGGCGCTGTTTCCACATGCTAACGTTTTACCGTTCGTGACACAAATCCCATGCATGCCATGGGAACGATATTAGCATTTTTCATGCATCATATTCAAATCATCTATAAGGGACTTTGTTAAACTTCTCAATCAATTTGAGATACTTTTGGATGATTTGGACATGATGCCTGCCGCCCCCCCCCCCCCCAAAAAAAAGAAGGTAATATCGGTCCCATGACTTGAATGGGATTTGTGTCACGACTGGTAAAACATTAGCATGTGGAAACAGCGCCAGGCAAACTAAACCAAAGCCTGTAATTTGGGTGAACTATCTATTTAAGTTCTCATCCCTTTTTTTAAGGAGAATCATTGTAGTGTGAAAACATTGTTCTCTATAACAAACAACTACAAAAAACAAGACTTTTAAGTGTTGATAAAAACAACAACAACAACATCTTGATCGATTAGTAAACTCAGGTTTATCTCTTGCTCTCATAAATGTTTGTACCAATGAGGAAGCGTGTGTCAGAGGTCCATGTGGGGTGGTAGTGGGCACAGTGGACCAGGTAGTGACTCTGTGTGAACCCGTTCAGACTGCAGAACACCCCCGCCTCTATCATCACACGGAGGGGGAACGGTCGTCCTCGCATCAGCACCGAGTACACAAACGTCCTGGCAGCATGGGAGGGGAAGAAGAAGGAGTGAAAAGAGTTACATGACAGGGTAGAAAGTACACTGAATGACAGGGTAGAAAGTACACTGAATGACAGGGTAGAAAGTACACTGAATGACAGGGTAGAAAGTACACTGAATGACAGGGTAGAAAGTACACTGAATGACAGGGTAGAAAGTACACTGAGTGACAGGGTAGAAAGTACACTGAATGACAGGGTAGAAACTACACTGAGTGACAGGGTAGAAAGTACACTGAATGACAGGGTAGAAAGTACACTGAATGACAGGTTAGGAACTACACTGAGTGTACAAACCATTAGGAACACATGCTCTTTCCATATCATAGACTGACCAGGTGAATCCAGGTGAAAGCTATGATCCCTTATTGATGTCACCTGTTAAATCCACTTCAATCAGATGTAGATGAAGGGGAGGAGACGTGTTAAAGAAGGATTTTTAGGTCTTGAGACGACTGAGACATGGATTGTGTATGTGTCATTCCGTGGGTAAATGGGCAAGACAATAGTGCCTTTGAACGTTAGTAGGTGCCAGGCATAACGGTTAGAGTGTGTCAAGAACTGCAACTCTGATGTTTTTTAGCCTGTGTGTATCAAGAAATGGGACACCACCCAAAGGACATTCAGCCAACTTGACACAACTGTGGGAAGCATTGGACTAAACATGGGCCAGCATCCCTGTGGTGTCCATACGCTGACAAATTGAGTCTGTTTTGAGGGCAAACGGGGGTGTAACTCAATATCAGGAAGGTGTTCCTAATGTTTTGGACACTCAGTGTACAGTGCATGGTTAGGAGTACACAAATGTCCTGTCCATGATAGAGGAACAGAAGAGAATACCTACGTAAGGGCTACGTGAAACATTCATAACCCATACATAATGCATTCATAAGCAGTACATAATGCATTCATAAGCAGTACATAATGCATTCATAACCCATACATAATGCATTCATAACCCATACATAATGCATCCATACGCAGTACATAATGCATCCATACGCAGTACATAATGCATTCATAAGCAGTACATAATGCATTCATGAGCAGTACATAATGCATTCATGAGCAGTACATAATGCATTCATGAGCAGTACATAATGCATTCATAAGCAGTACATAATGCATTCATAACCCATACATAATGCATTCATAAGCAGTACATAATGCATTCATGAGCAGTACATAATGCATTCATAACCCATACATAATGCATTCATGAGCAGTACATAATGCATTCATGAGCAGTACATAATGCATTCATGAGCAGTACATAATGCATTCATGAGCAGTACATAATGCATTCATAAGCAGTACATAATGCATTCCACAAGTTTACACGTTTTTTGTTGTCACAGTGACGTCATGTGTTAAGGTCCTGGCTCCGTTGGTGGAGCATGACGCTTGAAACGGCAGGACAGTGCGTTTGATTCCTGGGACCCGTCATGTGGGGAAATGAATGCACGAGTGACCGTGTTTGCTTTGGATGAAATCGTAGACTAAAATGGCATGTAATAATAGTTAAAGTCACTTGTACTTTGATGATCAATGTGCAGTTGTTGATACTGTTGAGTCACCACATGGATAGAATGGAAGGGAAACATTTAATCTGTTTCTTGTATGTGTTGGGGGTGCAGTGCTAGACCTGAGTTTATTCCATGTATACCAAATCATATTGTATTTATCTCATGCACCGAATTACAACAGGTGTTGACTTTACCGTGAAATGCTTACTTACAAGCCCTTAACCCATCTCCCTCTACTTTCTTCACTGCCTTGGCATGTGACAACTCCTACTCCTACTGTAACCCTGGATCTCTCTCGCACGGGACATTTCTGATCCCCAGCTCCATGGGCACCCCTACAATTAATACATACCAGTACGTTCCCCAATACTACACATTCCTTTGTCTAAATGCCCTTCTGTACATTTCTCACACCTCGGACCATCCCTCCTACACACCGTGGCCACATGTCCATAAGCTTGGCACCTGTAATATGTTAACTTTATTCGGGAACATAAACTCGTACAGGATAACTTATGTAGCCTAACTTAAACTTTGTCGGGTAAAGACTCAACTTCAAAACTCAAAAGGACAGACAATGACTCTTCCGTTTCCCCCCACCCTCGTCGCATCAAACGACGTGCATCACACACATCGGGAATCGTTCCCCTCAGATGGTCAACTTTTAAATTTACTGCCATTTTCTAGAGAGGGTAACAATTCACTTTTCTTGCCCCCATTCGTTTTACTCTGAGCGCATTCTCCCCCTAACCAACAGAAAAACAAACAATTATCACTAGACCACTTCTTGTTACCCTTACCGATTCCACATGACTCAACTATTTTATTCACCCACCCTGAAACCACAAATAGATCAGCCAAAAGGCAAGAGTCCACTTTTTCCATAAACTTCACTCCTACTGTCACAGACTCATCTTTTTCCTGATCCTCTGTTCATACCTCGGTCTCCGATAACTTCACCACACCTACCACCTCCGAGACTTCACCCTCATGTACTTCCATTTCTCCTCCTGTCTTCAGCTCCCTCTGCTTACACTTTCTACCGTTCTCCTTTAACAAACCATCTCCCTTTTGTCCATCTTTATCCGACTCAAGCTCATCCTCTTCTTCTCTCTCTCGCTCTCTCTCTTAGACCTCCTCCCTCTCTTTTTCCCTCCACTCCTCCATTTTCCAAGTATTCGTCTCCTCATGATAATACTGCACCACTGACAACCATCTTGTTCTTGCTTTCTCTCAGGACTCCATTTTATGATAAGACGTATGCCCTCCTCCCTCTCCTTGTCTCTCTGCCCCAACCCTCGATATTTCAACCTGCGTGTCCTGATCGGTTATGGTGTGGGTGAACAAAATCAACGTGCGCTCGATGGCGTGTGCTAGATGGCGTGCGCTCGATGGCGTGCGCTCGATGGCGTGCGCTCGATGGCGTGCGCTCGCGCGTATCCGGTTTGGTCAGCATGTTATAAAAATATGACCCAGGATGACAGCCTCACCCAAACCTCCCCGCCCTCCTGACCGCCACGTTCAATGGCTTCCTTCAGTCCTCCCCACTTGGTAAACAGTTTGACCACATCATTAAAAACACTGGAACATCTTGATAACTGATTCACAATTGGAGACGTTTAAAGAATCCCAGAGGGTAGTCCTTAGACACGCCCCCAACATCAGTCACATGGTGGGGAGGTCTGATCTTCCAACAGTGCCACGTAGCACCTTCCTAGACAACGTGCCGGACGGTAACTATAGATGTGGCCAATGTACCCAGGGTAACTTCACCAACAAATGCACAATGTTCAATCACCCGATTACGGCCATTAAGATCAAGGGCATCAATACATGTTCCACAAAAAAATAGATTTAAACTCAGCGAAAAAAGAAATGTCCCCTTTTTCAGGACCCTGTCTTTCAAAGACAATTAGTAAAAATCCAAATAACTTCACAGATCTTCATTGTAAAGGGTTTAAACACTGTTTCCCATGCTTGTTCAATGAACCATAAACATTTAATGAACATGCACCTGTGGAACGGACGTTAAGACACTAACAGCTTACAGACGGTAGGCAATTAAGGTCACAGTTATGAAAACTTAGGACACTAAAGAGGACTTTCTACTGACTCTGAAAAACACCAAAAGAAAGATGTCCAGGGTCCCTGCTCATCTGCATGAATGTGCCTTAGGCATGCTGCAAGGAGGCATGAGGACTGCAGATGTTGGCTGGGGCAATAAATTGCAATGTACATACTTTTAGATATCTAAGACAGCGCTACAGGGAGCCAGGACGTGCAGCAGATCGTCCTCGCAGTGGCAGACCACGTGTAACAGCACCTGCACAGGATTGGTACATCGGAACATCACACAAGAGCCCGGATCTCAATCCCATTGAGCACGTCTGGGACCTGTTGGATCGGAGGGTGAGGGCTAGGTCCATTCCCCCCAGAAATGTCAGGAAACATGCAGGTGCCTTGGTGGAAGAGTGGGGTAACATCTCACATCAAGAACTGGCAAACCTGGTGCAGTCCATGAGGAGATGCACTGCAGTACTTAATGCAGCTGGTGGCCACACCAGATACTGACTGTTACTTTTGATTTTGACCAACCCCTTTGTTCAGGGACTCATTATTCCATTTCTGTTAGTCACATGTCTGTGGAACTTGTTCAGTTCACTTCAGTTCAGTTTATGTCTCAGTTGTTGAATCTTGTTGTGTTCATACAAATATTTAGACATCTTAAGTTTGCTGAAAATAAACGCAGTTGACAGTGAGAGGATGTTCCTTTTTTTTGTTGCTGAGTTTACCTGATCAAATGTATTTGTGATCTATGCTGTGTAGGAAAAACAAAACGCCCTCTGAAAACAAGGATAGCGCAGAACACTGGAGTAACAATATTAAGTCTCTACTTTTATCCGATGTAAATAACAGAGATTCACATTTTGCTACATAAGATCGAATCCCAGGTGGTGAGGACCCAGGATCAGGACCCTGTGGCTGAGCATTTCATGGAGGCTCGTCACAGCATCAGCTCTCTGAGACACATTGGTATCGAACATGTTAAGACTCCTAGGAGAGAGGAGAATATAATCTATTATTGAGAAGAGAATTGTATTGGATTCCCCGTTTGTGAACCACGTCTCCTAGAGGTCTGAACCAAGAGTTTGATATCAGACCATTTGTGAACCACGTCTCCTAGAGGTCTGAACCAAGAGTTTGATATCAGACCATTTCCTTCCTGAATATGTTACTTCACTTTGATTTGCCTTGCCTTCCAGGTTACCCACTTGGTCATTTTGTAGATGTACATTATGTTCTGGAACCATTACATGCCCCCCATCTCATTGTTTATTTAATTATTAGAGATATACAAATGTTTTCTGCACCCACATGAGTCATGTCCGTAATGGTCATATGAGGTGAAATTAGTATATTTGGGGATGTTAAAACATAGTGTGATTGACCTGAGTGTGTTTCACCCTCTGTGAAACCATAAATGACCTGACGAAGCAAAAGATCAGTTTCGGATGGAAGCGGTTGTCAATAAAGTGGTGAACTGGGAGCATAAACAGGCCTTCCTGTTAGTGGTGAATTGGGAGCATAAACAGGCCTTCCTGTTAGTGGTGAATTGGGAGCATAAACAGGCCTTACTGCTAGTGGTGAACTGGGAGCATAAACAGGCCTTCCTGTTAGTGGTGAATTGGGAGCATAAACAGGCCTTACTGCTAGTGGTGAACTGGGAGCATAAACAGGCCTTCCTGTTAGTGGTGAACTGGGAGCATAAACAGGCCTTACTGTTAGTGGTGAACTGGGAGCATAAACAGGCCTTACTGTTAGTGGTGAATTGGGAGCATAAACAGGCCTTCCTGTTAGTGGTGAATTGGGAGTATAAACAGGCCTTCCTGTTAGTGGTGAACTGGGAGCATAAACAGGCCTTACTGTTAGTGGTGAACTGGGAGCATAAACAGGCCTTCCTGTTAGTAATGAACTGGGAGCATAAACAGGCCTTCGTGTTAGTGATGAACTGGGAGCATAAACAGGCCTTCCTGTTAGTGATGAACTGGGAGCATAAACAGGCCTTCCTGTTAGTGATGAACTGGGAGCATAAGCAGGCCTTCCTGTTAGTGATGAACTGGGAGCATAAACAGGCCTTCCTGTTAGTGGTGAATTGGGAGCATAAACAGGCCTTCCTGTTAGTGGTGAATTGGGAGCATAAACAGGCCTTTCTGTTAGTGGTGAATTGGGAACATAAACAGGTCTTACTGTTAGTGGTGAACTGGGAGCATAAACAGGTCTTCCTGTTAGTGGTGAGTTTGGAGCATAAACAGGCATTCCTGTTAGTGGTGAATTGGGAGCATTAACAGGCCTTCCTGTTAGTGGTGAATTGGGAGCATAAACAGGCCTTCCTGTTAGTGGTGAATTGGGAGCATAAACAGGCCTTACTGTTAGTGGTGAATTGGGAGCATTAACAGGCCTTCCTGTTAGTGGTGAATTGGGAGCATAAACAGGCCTTACTGTTAGTGGTGAACTGGGAGCATAAACAGGCCTTACTGTTAGTGGTGAATTGGGAGCATAAACAGGCCTTCCTGTTAGTGGTGAATTGGGAGTATAAACAGGCCTTCCTGTTAGTGGTGAACTGGGAGCATAAACAGGCCTTACTGTTAGTGGTGAACTGGGAGCATAAACAGGCCTTCCTGTTAGTAATGAACTGGGAGCATAAACAGGCCTTCGTGTTAGTGATGAACTGGGAGCATAAACAGGCCTTCCTGTTAGTGATGAACTGGGAGCATAAACAGGCCTTCCTGTTAGTGATGAACTGGGAGCATAAGCAGGCCTTCCTGTTAGTGATGAACTGGGAGCATAAACAGGCCTTCCTGTTAGTGGTGAATTGGGAGCATAAACAGGCCTTCCTGTTAGTGGTGAATTGGGAGCATAAACAGGCCTTTCTGTTAGTGGTGAATTGGGAACATAAACAGGTCTTCCTGTTAGTGGTGAATTGGGAGCATAAACAGGCCTTCCTGTTAGTGGTGAATTGGGAGCATAAACAGGTCTTACTGTTAGTGGTGAATTGGGAGCATAAACAGGCCTTCCTGTTAGTGGTGAATTGGGAGCATAAACAGGCCTTTCTGTTAGTGGTGAATTGGGAGCATAAACAGGTATTATTGTTAGTGGTGAATTGGGAGTATAAACAGGCCTTCTTGTTAGTGGTGAATTGGGTGCATAAACAGGTCTTACTGTTAGTGGTGAACTGGGAGCATAAACAGTCTCTTCAGTCTCTGTCTGTAGTGGTGCATGTTGTTGAAGTCTCTATGTAGTGGTGCATGTTGTTGAAGTCTCTTCAGTCTCTATGTAGTGGTGCATGTTGTTGAAGTCTCTTCAGTCTCTGTCTGTAGTGGTGCATGTTGTTGAAGTCTCTTCAGTCTCTATGTAGTGGTGCATGTTGTTGAAGTCTCTTCAGTCTCTATGTAGTGGTGCATGTTGTTGAAGTCTCTTCAGTCTCTGTCTGTAGTGGTGCATGTTGTTGAAGTCTCTTCAGTCTCTATGTAGTGGTGCATGTTGTTGAAGTCTCTTCAGTCTCTATGTAGTGGTGCATGTTGTTGAAGTCTCTTCAGTCTCTATGTAGTGGTGCATGTTGTTGAAGTCTCTTCAGTCTGTCTGTAGTGGTGCATGTTGTTGAAGTCTCTTCAGTCTCTATGTAGTGGTGCATGTTGTTGAAGTCTCTTCAGTCTCTATGTAGTGGTGCATGTTGTTGAAGTCTCTTCAGTCTATGTAGTGGTGCATGTTGTTGAAGTCTCTATGTAGTGGTGCATGTTGTTGAAGTCTCTTCGGTCTCTGTCTGTAGTGGTGCATGTTGTTGAAGTCTCTTCAGTCTCTATGTAGTGGTGCATGTTGTTGAAGTCTCTACGTAGTGGTGCATGTTGTTGAAGTCTCTATGTAGTGGTGCATGTTGTTGAAGTCTCTTCAGTCTCTATGTAGTGGTGCATGTTGTTGAAGTCTCTTCAGTCTCTATGTAGTGGTGCATGTTGTTGAAGTCTCTTCAGTCTCTGTCTGTAGTGGTGCATGTTGTTGAAGTCTCTTCAGTCTCTATGTAGTGGTGCATGTTGTTGAAGTCTCTTCAGTCTCTATGTAGTGGTGCATGTTGTTGAAGTCTCTTCAGTCTCTATGTAGTGGTGCATGTTGTTGAAGTCTCTTCAGTCTCTATGTAGTGGTGCATGTTGTTGAAGTCTCTATGTAGTGGTGCATGTTGTTGAAGTCTCTTCAGTCTCTATGTAGTGGTGCATGTTGTTGCTTTAACGGGACCAAACTGTCCTTTTAATCCTTAAATTACTATGTGTATTTAATCCAATCAGATGCAACAACAGAAACAACATTCAGGTTGTGTTGACCATGAATGAAACTTAGCCTGGTACCAGGTCTATTTGTGCTGTCTAACCGATCTGGAAACAGGCTACTCAGTGGTGCCGTAATTTAAAACTCCACAGTACATGCTATTGATTTAGCAACACTAACGCTTTCTTTAATCCATCACTTGCAGGAATTTATCCAGTCATACACAACAACATTCAAGTTTCAAATTACATCCCACCAAATATTTGAACCGGCAGCATGATTAAGCTTGTTCTGGTTGCTATGCTAGAGGCTCCTTAACAACCTTCTACCCCCAAGCTATAAGACTGCTGAACAGTTCATCAAATGACCACCCGGACTATTTACATTGACACCCCCCCCCCAGCTACTCGCTGTTTATTATCTATGCAGAGTCACTTTACAAATGACCTCGACTAACCTCTACCCCTGCACATTGACTGCCCCCTATACCACCTGTATATAGCCTCGTTATTGTTATGCACATTGACTGCCCCCTATACCTCCTGTACATAGCCTCGTTATTGTTATGCACATTGACTGCCCCCTATACCTCCTGTACATAGCCTCGTTATTGTTATGCACATTGACTGCCCCCCCCACTGCTACTCGCTGTCTATTATCAATGCAGAGTCACTTTACAAATGACCTCGACTAACCTCTACCCCTGCACATTGACTGCCCCCTATACCCCCTGTATATAGCCTCGTTATTGTTATGCACATTGACTGCCCCCTATACCTCCTGTACATAGCCTCGTTATTGTTATGCACATTGACTGCCCCCTATACCCCCTGTACATAGCCTCGTTATTGTTATGCACATTGACTGCCCCCTATACCTCCTGTACATAGCCTCGTTATTGTTATGCACATTGACTGCCCCCTATACCCCCTGTACATAGCCTCGTTATTGTTATGCACATTGACTGCCCCCTATACCCCCTGTACATAGCCTCGTTATTGTTATGCACATTGACTGCCCCCTATACCCCCTGTATATAGCCTCATTATTGTTATTTTTAATCTGCATTGTTGGTTAAATTAAGGGGGGGAAGGAGTGGTGAGAGTAGTAGAGAACCCAGTACAGAGGGAGTAGTAGAGAACCCAGTACAGAGGGAGTAGTAGAGAACCCAGTACAGAGGGAGTAGTAGAGAACCCAGTACAGAGGGAGTAGTAGAGAACCCAGTACAGAGGGAGGAGTAGTGGAACCCAGTACAGAGGGAGGAGTGGTGAGAGTAGTAGAGAACCCAGTACAGAGGGAGGAGTGGTGAGAGTAGTAGAGAACCCAGTACAGAGGGAGTAGTAGAGAACCCAGTACAGAGGGAGGAGTGGTGAGAGTAGTAGAGAACCCAGTACAGAGGGAGTAGTAGAGAACCCAGTACAGAGGGAGGAGTAGAGAACCCAGTACAGAGGGAGTAGTAGAGAACCCAGTACAGAGGGAGGAGTAGTGGAACCCAGTACAGAGGGAGGAGTGGTGAGAGTAGTAGAGAACCCAGTACAGAGGGAGGAGTGGTGAGAGTAGTAGAGAACCCAGTACAGAGGGAGGAGTGGTGAGAGTAGTAGAGAACCCAGTACAGAGGGAGTAGTAGAGAACCCAGTACAGAGGGAGGAGTGGTGAGAGTAGTAGAGAACCCAGTACAGAGGGAGTAGTAGAGAACCCAGTACAGAGGGAGTAGTAGAGAACCCAGTACAGAGGGAGTAGTAGAGAACCCAGTACAGAGGGAGGAGTAGAGAACCCAGTACAGAGGGAGTAGTAGAGAACCCAGTACAGAGGGAGGAGTAGTGGAACCCAGTACAGAGGGAGGAGTGGTGAGAGTAGTAGAGAACCCAGTACAGAGGGAGTAGTAGAGAACCCAGTACAGAGGGAGGAGTGGTGAGAGTAGTAGAGAACCCAGTACAGAGGGAGTAGTAGAGAACCCAGTACAGAGGGAGGAGTAGAGAACCCAGTACAGAGGGAGTAGTAGAGAACCCAGTACAGAGGGAGTAGTAGAGAACCCAGTACAGAGGGAGTAGTAGAGAACCCAGTACAGAGGGAGTAGTAGAGAACCCAGTACAGAGGGAGTAGTAGAGAACCCAGTACAGAGGGAGGAGTGGTGAGAGTAGTAGAGAACCCAGTACAGAGGGAGGAGTAGAGAACCCAGTACAGAGGGAGTAGTAGAGAACCCAGTACAGAGGGAGTAGTAGAGAACCCAGTACAGAGGGAGTGGTAGAGAACCCAGTACAGAGGGAGTAGTAGAGAACCCAGTACAGAGGGAGTAGTAGAGAACCCAGTACAGAGGGAGTAGTAGAGAACCCAGTACAGAGGGAGTAGTAGAGAACCCAGTACAGAGGGAGGAGTGGTGAGAGTAGTAGAGAACCCAGTACAGAGGGAGGAGTGGTGAGAGTAGTAGAGAACCCAGTACAGAGGGAGGAGTGGTGAGAGTAGTAGAGAACCCAGTACAGAGGGAGGAGTGGTGAGAGTAGTAGAGAACCCAGTACAGAGGGAGGAGTAGAGAACCCAGTACAGAGGGAGTAGTAGAGAACCCAGTACAGAGGGAGGAGTGGTGAGAGTAGTAGAGAACCCAGTACAGAGGGAATATAGATAACTGAATGCTGAATACAACAGGTGTAGTAGACCATACAGGGAAATGCTGTATACAACAGGTGTAGTAGACCTTACAGTGAAATGCTGAATACAACAGGTGTAGTAGACCTCACAGTGAAATGCTGAATACAACAGGTGTAGTAGACCTCCCAGTGAAATGCTGAATACAACAGGTGTAGTAGACCTCCCAGTAAAATGCTGAATACAACAGGTGTAGTAGACCTTACAGTGAAATGCTGAATACAACAGGTGTAGTAGACCTTACAGTGAAATGCTTACTTACAAGCCCTATATAATAACCGTACCGTTACAGAGTCAATGTGGAGACTATATACAGGGTGTTACGGTACAGAGTCAATGTGGAGGCTATATCCAGGGGGTACCAGTACAGAGTCAATGTGGAGGCTATATACAGGGGGTACCAGTACAGAGTCAATGTGGAGGCTATATACAGGGGGTACCGGTACAGAGTCAATGTGGAGACTATATACAGGGTGTTACGGTACAGAGTCAATGTGGAGGCTATATACAGGGGGTACCGGTACAGAGTCAATGTGGAGACTATGTACAGGGGGTACCAGTACTGAGTCATTGTGGAGACTATATACAGGGGGTACCGGTACAGAGTCAATGTGGAGACTATATACAGGGTGTTACGGTACAGAGTCAATGTGGAGGCTATATACAGGGTATTACGGTACAGAGTCAATGTGGAGGCTATATACAGGGGGTACTGGTACAGAGTCAATGTGGAGGCTATATACAGGGGGGTACCGGTACAGAGTCAATGTGGAGACTATATACAGGGGGTACCGGTACAGAATCAATGTGGAGACTATATACAGGGGTTACCAGTACAGAGTCAATGTGGAGGCTATATACAGGGTGTTACGGTACAGAGTCAATGTGGAGACTATATACAGGGTGTTACGGTACAGAGTCAATGTGGAGACTATATACAGGGGGTACCGGTACAGAGTCAATGTGGAGGCTATATACAGGGGGTACCAGTACAGAGTCAATGTGGAGACTATATACAGGGTGTTACGGTACAGAGTCAATGTGGAGGCTATATACAGGGTGTTACGGTACAGAGTCAATGTGGAGGCTATATACAGGGGGTACCGGTACAGAGTCAATGTGGAGGCTATATACAGGTGGTACCGGTACAGAGTCAATGTGGAGGCTATATACAGGGGGTACCAGTACAGAGTCAATGTGGAGGCTATATACAGGGGGTATCAGTACAGAGTCAATGTGGAGGCTATATACAGGGGGTACCGGTACAGAGTCAATGTGGAGACTATATACAGGGTGTTACGGTACAGAGTCAATGTGGAGGCTATATACAGGGTATTACGGTACAGAGTCAATGTGGAGGCTATATACAGGGGGTACTGGTACAGAGTCAATGTGGAGGCTATATACAGGGGGGTACCGGTACAGAGTCAATGTGGAGACTATATACAGGGGGTACCGGTACAGAATCAATGTGGAGACTATATACAGGGGTTACCAGTACAGAGTCAATGTGGAGACTATATACAGGGTGTTACGGTACAGAGTCAATGTGGAGACTATATACAGGGGGTACCGGTACAGAGTCAATGTGGAGGCTATATACAGGTGGTACCGGTACAGAGTCAATGTGGAGGCTATATACAGGGGGTACCAGTACAGAGTCAATGTGGAGACTATATACAGGGTGTTACGGTACAGAGTCAATGTGGAGGCTATATACAGGGTGTTACGGTACAGAGTCAATGTGGAGGCTATATACAGGGGGTACCGGTACAGAGTCAATGTGGAGGCTATATACAGGTGGTACCGGTACAGAGTCAATGTGGAGGCTATATACAGGGGGTACCAGTACAGAGTCAATGTGGAGGCTATATACAGGGGGTACCAGTACAGAGTCAATGTGGAGGCTATATACAGGGGGTATCAGTACAGAGTCAATGTGGAGGCTATATACAGGGGGTACCGGTACAGAGTCAATGTGGAGACTATATACAGGGTGTTACGGTACAGAGTCAATGTGGAGGCTATATACAGGGTATTACGGTACAGAGTCAATGTGGAGGCTATATACAGGGGGTACTGGTACAGAGTCAATGTGGAGGCTATATACAGGGGGGTACCGGTATATAGCCTCCACAGCCTCCACATTGACTCTGTACCGTAACACCCTGTATATAGCCTCCACATTGACTCTGTACTGGTACCCCCTGTATATAGCCTCCACATTGACTCTGTACCGTAACACCCTGTATATAGTCTCCACATTGACTCTGTACCGTAACACCCTGTATATATTCTCCACATTGACTGTATACAGGGGGTACCGGTACAATTGCCGGCAATTGCCATTCCAGGCGTTGATGCAACCATGCTCTCGATGGTGCAGCTGTAAAACCTTTTGAGGATTTCAGGACCCATGCCAAATCTTTTCAGTCTCCTGAGGGGGAATATGTTTTGTCGTGCCCTCTTCACGACTGTCTTGATGTGTTTGGACCATTCTAGTTTGTTGGTGATGTGGACACCAAGGAACTTGAAGCTCTCAACCTGCTACACTACAGTCTCTTTAGTAGTGATTCCGTTGTTTTTAACTGGATCAACATGATTGTCAAACAAATGCCCAGCTTTAGCAAAATCCTCAATAACAATGTCAAGCAGTTTATTCTTGTCAGTCACATCCATTGAATTTGAGGGCAAAATCCTCATTAACAATGCCAAGCATTTATGAACATTTGAACATCTTGGCCATGTTCTGTTATAACCTCCACCCGGCACAGCCAGAAGAGGACTGGCCACCCCACATAGCCTGGTTCCTCTCTAGGTTTCTTCCTAGGTTTTGGCCTTTCTAGAGGGTTTTCCCTAGCCACCGTGCTTCTACACCTGCATTGCTTGTTGTTTGGGGTTTTAGGCTGGGTTTCTGTACTGCATTTTGAGATATCAGCTGATGTACGAAGGGCTATATAAATACATTTGATTTGATTCTTGTCAGTCACATCCATTGAATTTGAGGGCAATTTCAGCGGAAGACCAGAGGACTTTGTGTTATTGTTATTGAGGTTTGCCTTGGCAGAGTCGTAATAGAAGCTAGATTTACATTTCCGTATTAACAAAGTGCACTTTATTTCTCAGTGCCCTGAATAACTCCCGTTCAGTCTGGGAGTTACCCCTTTCTGACTTTGGCCCATTGTGTATTTCTGGAGCCAATCAGATCATTTTCTCTGTCAACCAGGAAGTGTCTCTACCTCCTTACCCGGGACTCTTTTAGAGAGATGTGTTCATCACAGAGGGTAGAAAACATAGAATGAAAATGGAAGTGTCGTCGACATATGGAATAAGTGCAATCCTATCCCAGTTAGATGAATAAAGTTCACGCAGGAATGCCTGCTCACAGAACTGCCTAAAAATGTGATTTTGTCTATGAACCAAGAGGGCACTTTGTGAATGTTGATGTCTCTAATAGAAGCAACTGCACAATGCTCATTAGGGAAAATACCAACGGCCGACTTTGTATGCAGATTGATTTGATTGTTTGAAGGTTTGTTAGAATAACACCAATAAGTGTTTAATTTGAATAAAATGTAGTATATTGCACAGTCCTCTTATGTCCTCGGAGTTTGGAGATAACCAATCCCAGTTTAAATCGCCCATAAGGACCATTTCATTTTCCTCCCAACAACGCATCAGTTCAGCCAGAGAATCCAGGGATTCTACTTTTGCAGATGGAAATCTGAGTTCACAGCTTTCGATAATTGCAGCTTCAATGCTAAAAAATCAAACTGTTTTGGTTTAGATAAAGACCTCAGTAACCACATATCTGTCTTTAATATAGATGGTTATACTTCCCCCCCTTACTTTGTCGGTCACATCGATAAACATTATAACCATCCAAGTCTATAGACTGATTTAGAACAGATTTCTGAAGCCAGGACTCAGACAGTAATAAGACATCTGGGTCAGCAGTGTGAACCCAGACTTTTATCATGTACAATTTTGGCATCAGACTCCTCATATTAATATCAGTCCAAACCCTGATTTAGTTTTGAAGTCATTTGGAGTGGGAAGTTAATCCATAGCCAATGGGCCTGGGTTTGAATGAACGTTTCCTGATCCATAGCCAATGGGACTGGGTTTGAATGAACGTTTCCTGATCCATAGCCAATGGGACTGGGTTTGAATGAACGTTTCCTGATCCATAGCCAATGGGACTGGGTTTGAATGAACGTTTCCTGATCCATAGCCAATGGGACTGGGTTTGAATTAATGTTTCCTGATCCATAGAAAATGGGCCTGGGTTTGGATGAATGTTTCCTGATACATAGCCAATGGGCCTGGGTTTGGGTGAATGCTTCCTGATCCATAGCCAATGGGCCTGGGTTTGGGTGAATGCTTCCTGATCCATAGCCAATGGGCCTGGGCCTGGGTGAATGTTTCCTGATCCATAGCCAATGGGCCCTGGTTTGGGTGAACGTTTCCTGATCCATAGCCAATGGGCCTGGGCCTGGGTGAATGTTTCCTGATCCATAGCCAATGGGCCCTGGTTTGGGTGAACGTTTCCTGATCCATAGCCAATGGGCCTGGGCCTGGGTGAATGTTTCCTGATCCATAGCCAATGGGCCTGGGTTTGGGTGAATGTTTCCTGATCCATAGCCAATGGGCCTGGGTTTGGGTGAATGTTTCCTGATCCATAGCCAATGGGCCTGGGTTTGGGTGAATGTTTCCTGATCCATAGCCAATGGGCCTGGGTTTGGGTGAATGTTTCCTGATCCATAGCCAATGGGCCTGGGTTTGGGTGAATGTTTCCTGATCCATAGCCAATGGGCCTGGGTTTGGGTGAATGTTTCCTGATCCATAGCCAATGGGCCTGGGTTTGGGTGAATGTTTCCTGATCCATAGCCAATGGGCCTGGGTTTGGGTGAATGTTTCTGATCCATAGCCAATGGGCCTTGGCCTGGGTGAATGTTTCCTGATCCATAGCCAATGGGCCTGGGCCTTGGCCTGGGTGAATGTTTCCTGATCCATAGCCAATGGGCCTGGGCCTGGGTGAATGTTTCCTGATCCATAGCCAATGGGCCTGGGTTTGGGTGAATGTTTCCTGATCCATAGCCAATGGGCCTGGGTTTGGGTGAATGTTTCCTGATCCATAGCCAATGGGCCTGGGTTTGGGTGAATGTTTCCTGATCCATAGCCAATGGGCCTGGGTTTGGGTGAATGTTTCCTGATCCATAGCCAATGGGCCTGGGTTTGGGTGAATGTTTCCTGATCCATAGCCAATGGGCCTGGGTTTGGGTGAATGTTTCCTGATCCATAGCCAATGGGCCTGGGTTTGGGTGAATGTTTCCTGATCCATAGCCAATGGGCCTGGGTTTGGGTGAATGTTTCCTGATCCATAGCCAATGGGCCTTGGCCTGGGTGAATGTTTCCTGATCCATAGCCAATGGGCCTGGGCCTTGGCCTGGGTGAATGTTTCCTGATCCATAGCCAATGGGTCTGGTTTTGGGTGAATGTTTCCTGATCCATAGCCAATGGGCCTGGGTTTGGGTGAATGTTTCCTGATCCATAGCCAATGGGCCTGGGCCTGGGTGAATGTTTCCTGATCCATAGCCAATGGGCCTGGGCCTGGGTGAATGTTTCCTGATCCATAGCCAATGGGCCTGGGTTTGGGTGAATGTTTCCTGATCCATAGCCAATGGGCCTTGGCCTGGGTGAATGTTTCCTGAGGTTTGGGTGAATGTTTCCTGATCCATAGCCAATGGGCCCTGGTTTGGGTGAATGTTTCCTGATTCATAGCCAATGGGCCTTGGCCTGGGTGAATGTTTCCTGATCCATAGCCAATGGGCCTTGGCCTGGGTGAATGTTTCCTGATCAATAGCCGATGGGCCTTGGCCTGGGTGAATGTTTCCTGATCCATAGCCAATGGGCCTGGGTTTGGGTGAATGTTTCCTGATCCATAGCCAATGGGCCTGGGTTTGGGTGAATCTTTCCGGACATCAAAAGCAGCAGAATATTAAAAGACCTTGATTTGTTTCTTCATAAAAAATCTTTCTGCACTTAGATGATTTAAAATAATCCAAAACTACAGTCATCTGATACAACACAGTTTTTAGCCGGACCAAACCCTGAATATGAGAAGGTTTTATGAGCCTGTCACAGTAGGAGTCAAATGGTTACACAATCAGATCCCTCTGAAAGATGATAATTGCTATACGGTCAGTCCAAGTAGGGTTTAGCGGTATCTGAGTTAGGAGATGAGATAGTTTTTTTAATGTTTAGACTACGCAATGAGCCATAACCCATCTAGACAGCAATTAAAACCATTTGTACAAAAATACCAATTTTAACCACTGAATTCAACAATTCACAAAAATAAAACAAAATTAAAATGTACCGAGTCAGTCTTTTGAAACGTTAAACTCCATAAAAATGTTGAAGTCACACACTTATCAAGACAACACATGGCCATCCCTTGAGCCTCTGATCTGGCGGACTCACTAAACACAATGTCAACTTTTGTCTGAGTGTTGTAGAGTGCCCATGTAGCCTACAGGTCTAGTAGAGTTAGAAACCAAGGGGGTGTGGCCAAGCATTGTAGTGACAACGTTCAGCGCGCTCAACAGCCGCTGCAGGAAGTTACCGACAGGGATGTCGCCCAGTGTGTGGTTCTGGCCAACGCACCCAGTCGCCTCGCAGTAGGCTGCAGCAGGGCCAGTAGACCGGCCAATCAACAGGTAGCGGAGTCCACACAGCAGTGGTATCCTGGGCTAGACGTTATGTCACAGAGCAGATACCAACCTCCGGCTTCCACCACACAGCACAAGAAGGCGGGAGAGGAGTCAGAAGTCTCCGGTAGAATGGCGAAACACAGTTTGAAAAACCTGACCGTTGAGGAGTATCCAAAGCTAGTCGGCCCAACGTGTCTAGACCGTTAGACACAGCGCAAATGTATCATCTCTCGGCTTTCATGCAGGGCACCACACCTGCTCTATCTCCTTGTGTAGAAACCAGCAGATGTCACTGAATTTAACGCGAATTTAACGCTTTGATCCTGTAGGATTTTAGATTTGACCTGATATTTAATGACAACTTTCGCAACCCATAACGGTTTTGCTAAGTAATAAAAACTTGGAACATTTAAACAAACAAACAGTGTGACACAACATGCTCAGCGAAACTGCCCTGCCGCCATCTTGATTTGTCATGAATAGATTAGAGACCTGTCTATCATCTCAGCATGATGAATAGATTAGAGACCAGTCTATCATCAACATGATGAATTGATTAGAGACCAGTCTATCATCAACATGATGAATAGATTAGAGACCAGTCTAAAATCAACATTGTGACTCGGTCTATAAAAAAAATTGTCAGATGAAGCAGATGCTAAACTACAGGACTGTTTTGCTATCACAGACTGGAACCGGGATTCTTCCGATGACATTGAGGAACACACCACATCAGTCACTGGCTTTATCAATAAGTGCATTGAGGATGTCATCCGTACAGTGACTGTACGTACATACCCCAACCAGAAGCCATGGATTACAGGCAACATTCGCACTGAGCTAAAGGTTAGAGCTGCCGATTTCAAGGTGCGGACTCTAACCCGGAAGCTTACAAGAAATCCTGCTATGCCCTGCGACGAACCATCAAACAGGCAAAGATTGAATCATACTACACTGGCTCCGACGCTCGTCGGATGTGGCAGGGCTTGCAAACTATTACAGACTGCAAAGGGAAGCACAGCCGCAAGCTGCCCAGTGACACGAGCCTACCAGACGAGCTAAATCACTTCTATGCTCGCTTCGAGGCAAGCAACACTGAGGCATGCATGAGAGAATCAGCTGTTCCGGACGACTGTGTGATCACGCTCTCCGTAGCCGACGTGAGTAAGACCTTTAAACAGGTCAACATTCTCAAGGCCGCTGGGCCAGGCGGATTACCAGGACGTGTGCTCCGGGCATGTGCTGACCAACTGGCAGGTGTCTTCACTGACATTTTCAACATGTCCCTGATTGAGTCTAATACCAACATGCTTCAAGCAGACCAAGAACACAAAGGCAACCTGCCTAAATGACTACAGACCCGTAGCACTCACGTCTGTAGCCATGAAGTGCTTTGAAAGGCTGGTAATGGCTCACATCAACACCATTATCCCAGAAACCCTAGACCCACTCCAATTTGCATACCGCCCAAACAGATCCACAGTTGATGCAATCTCTATTGCACTCCACACTGCCCTTTCTCACCTGGACAAAAGGAACACCTATGTGAAAATGCTGTTCATTGACTACAGCTCAGCGTTCAACACCATAGTGCCCACGAAGCTCATCACTAAGCTAAGGAACCTGGGACTAAACACCTCCCTCTGCAACTGGATCCTGGACTTCCTGACAGGCCACCCCCAGGTGGTGAGGGTAGGTAGCAACACATCTGCCACACTGATCCTCAACACTGGAGCTCCCCAGGGGTGCGTGCTCAGTCCCCTCCTGTACTCCCTGTTCACCCACGACTGCATGGCCAGGCACGACTCCAACACCATTATTAAGTTTGCTGACGACACAACAGTGGTAGGCCTGATCACCGACAATGACGAGACAGCCTATAGGGAGGAGGTCAGAGACCTGGCCGGGTGGTGCCAGAATAACAACCTATCCCTCAATGTAACCAAGACTAAGGAGATGATTGTGGACTACAGGAAAAGGAGCACCGAGCACGTCTCCATTCTCATCGATGGGGCTGTAGTGGAGCAGGTTGAGAGCTTCAAATTCCTTAGTGTCCACATCAACAACAAACTAGATTGGTCCAAACACACCAAGACAGTCGTGAAGAGGGCACGACAAAGCCTATTCCCCCTCAGGAAACTAAAAAGATTGTCATGGGTCCTGAGATCCTCAAAAGGTTCTACAGCTGCAACATCGAGAGCATCCTGACCGGTTGCATCACTGCCTGGTACGGCAATTGCTCGGCCTCCGACCGCAAGGCACTTCAGAGGGTAGTGAGTACGGCCCAGTACATCACTGGGGCAAAGCTGCCTGCCATCCAGGACCTCTACACCAGGCGGTGTCAGAGGAAGGCCCTAAAAAGTGTCAAAGACTCCAGCCACATTTGAAAAAAGATTAGCAAGGCTTTCAACTGTTTTATTTCTTTACTTACCTACCTACACATCTCTAAGTGTTGACTTAGAGATGGTCTTTTGGATTGAGTCTCGTGACTTGCATTTATAATTTGAATAAAATGTAGTATATTGCACAGTCCTCTTATGTCCTCGGAGTTTGGAGATAACCAATCCCAGTTTAAATCGCCCATAAGGACCATTTCATTTTCCTCCCAACAACGCATCAGTTCAGCCAGAGAATCCAGGGATTCTACTTTTGCAGATGGAAATCTGAGTTCACAGCTTTCGATAATTGCAGCTTCAATGCTAAAAAATCAAACTGTTTTGGTTTAGATAAAGACCTCAGTAACCACATATCTGTCTTTAATATAGATGGTTATACTTCCCCCCCTTACTTTGTCGGTCACATCGATAAACATTATAACCATCCAAGTCTATAGACTGATCAGCAGATGTCTTAATTTAAAGTTAGGGGTTAGGGGTTAGGGGTTAGGCATTAGGGTTAGGTTTAGGCATTAGGGTTAGGGGTTAAGGGTTAGGCATTAGGGGTTAAGGGTTAGGCATTAGGGTTAGGGGTTAGGTATAGGGTTAGTACAGTACAGTACAGTGTTAGGGTTAGTACAGTACAGGGTTAGTACAGTACAGGGTTAGGGTTAGTACAGGACAGTACAGGGTTAGGGTTAGTACAGTACAGGGTTAGTACAGTACAGGGTTAGGGTTAGTACAGGACAGTACAGGGTTAGGGTTAGTACAGTACAGGGTTAGTACAGTACAGTACAGGGTTAGGGTTAGTACAGTACAGTACAGGGTTAGGGTTAGTACAGTACAGTACAGGGTTAGGGTTAGTACAGTACAGTACAGGGTTAGGGTTAGTACAGGGTTAGTACAGTACAGGGTTAGGGTTAGTACAGTACTGTACAGGGTTAGTACAGTACAGGGTTAGGGTTAGTACAGTACAGGGTTAGGGTTAGTACAGTACAGGGTTAGTACAGTACAGGGTTAGTGTTAGTACAGTACAGTAGAGTACAAGGTTAGGGTTAGTACAGTACAGTACAGGGTTAGTACAAGTACAGTACATGGTTAGTACAGTACAGGGTTAGGGTTAGTACAGTACAGGGTTAGTACAGTACAGGGTTAGTGTTAGTACAGTACATGGTTAGTACAGTACAGGGTTAGGGTTAGTACAGTACAGGGTTAGGGTTAGTACAGTACAGTACAGGGTTAGGGTTAGTACAGTACAGGGTTAGTACAGTACAGGGTTAGTACAGTACAGTACAGGGTTAGTACAGTACAGTACAGGGTTATGGTTAGTACAGTACAGGGTTATGGTTAGTACAGTACAGGGTTAGTACAGTACAGTACAGGGTTAGTACAGTACAGTACAGGGTTAGTACAGTACAGGGTTAGTACTGTACAGGGTTAGTACTGTACAGGGTTAGTACAGTACAGTACAGGGTTAGTACAGTACAGGGCTGGCACTATGGTACCTCTGGAAGTAGTGCAGACAAAAGGTCCCCAGTAGCAGGCTGGTCCCCAGGCTGGACCCCGTGTGGTTGGGTGTGGTAGTCATCATCATCATCAGGGGTACCAGGAGAGAGGGGAACTCCTGGAGGAACCAGGCCAGCCTAGCAGGCATCATCCTGGGCATGGAGGAGGAGGAGGACAGCCCCAAGTCCAGGTAGCGTCCGTAGGGGGCCTGGGGCAGACGCACCAGGTGGCTCACTCCCATCAGGAATATCACACAGCTCAGGGTGTTGATCAGGTTGTCCCAACACTGCATTCTGGGTCAGAGCTCTGCCTTCGTCTCAGTGCCGACAAGGTCCTAAAAATTAAGAATGGACACTTCTTTTTTTTTTTCTTCCTTTTTACAGCAGGAAAATAACACAGATGTGTTGGTGTGTTTGTCACCTCCTTCAGTGTGTCAGGGTTAACGAGGGTCACAGGCAGTGAGGCAGATCTATCTCCCTCTCTCAGGGTTAACCAGCCTGCCCAACTCCTTCCCAGAGGAGCAGCACCACCCCAGTCCTCTTTCTGCTGAACTGAAACACCACAATATCTCCAGATCCTTCCTCTGTGTGTGTCTGTTGACTCATGTCATGTTGAGTTCTTGTCTGTAACTGGGACGAATCAGAATGAAGACGGTGTATGCAGGACACTGTGAATGTGTTCATTACTCATTCAAGGGTTTTTCTTTATTTTTACTATTTTCTACATTGTAGAATAACAGTGAAGACATCACAACTATGAAATGACACATATGGAATCATGTAGTAACCTAAAAAAAGTGTTAAACAAATAAAAATATATTTTATACTTAAGATTAATCAAATAGCCACCCTTTGCCTTGATGACAGCTTTGCACACTCTTGGCATTCTCTCAACCAGCTTCATGAGGTAGTCACGTGGAATGCATTTCAATTAACAGGTGTGCATTCTTAAAAGTTAATTTGTGGAATTTCTTTCCTTCTTAATGCGTTTGAGTCAATCAGTTGTGTTGTAACAAGGTAAGGGGGTATACAGAAGATAGCCCTATTTACTAAAAGACCAAGTCCATATTATGGCAAGAACAGCTCAAATAAGCAAAGAGAAATGACAGTCCATCATTACTTTAAGACATGAAGGTCAGACAATCCGTAAAATTTTAAGAACTTTGAAAGTTTCTTTGAGTGCAGTCGCAAAAACCATCAAGCGCTATGATGAAACTGGCTCTCATGAGGACCGCCACAGGAAAGGAAGACCCAGAGTTACCTCTGCTGCAGAGGATCAGTTCATTATAGATACCACCATCTCAGATGGCAGCCCAAATAAACGCTTCAGAGTTCAAATAACAGACACATTTCAACATCATCTGTTCAGAGGAGACTGCGTGAATCAGGCCTTCATGGTCGAATTGGTGTAAAGAAACCACTACTAAAGGACATCAATAAGAAGACCAGAGAGGGCCAGGAAACACGAGCAATGGACATTAGGTGTAAATTTATCCTTTGATCTGGAGTCCAAATTTGAGATTTTTTGTGTCTTTGTGAGATGCAGTGTGGGTGAACGGATTATCTCCTCATGTGTATTTCCCACAGTAAAGCATGGAGGAGGTGGTGTTATGGTGTGGGGGAACTTTACTAGTGACACTGTGTCTGATTTATTTAGAATGCAAGGCACACTTAACCAGCGTGGCTACCACAGCATTCTGCAGCGATACGCCATCCCATCTGGTTTTGGCTTAGTGGGACTATAATTTGTTTATCAACAGGACAATAACTCAAAACACCTCCAGGCTGAGTAAGGGCTATATGACCAAGAAGGAGAGTGATGGAGTGCTGCATCAGATGACCTGGCCTCCACAATCCCCCGACCTCAAACAAATTGAGATGGTTTGGGATGAGTAGGATCGCAGAGTGAAAGAACAGCAGCCAACAAGTGCTCAGCATATATAAGGGAACTCCTTCAAGACAGTTGGAAAAGCATTCCAGGTGAAGCTGGTTGAGAGAATGCCAAGAGTGTGCAAAGCTGTCAACAAGGCAAAACGTGGCTATTTGAAGAACCTCAAATATAAAATACATTTTGATTTGTTTAACACTTTTTTGGTTACTACATGATTCCATATGCGCTATTTCGTAGTGTTGATGTCTTCACTATTATTCTACAATGTAAAACATAGTATCAAAATAAAGAAATACCCTTGAATGAGTAGGTGTGTCCAAACTATTGGTAGTGTATAGATCAGTTTGGAGTGATATAAATCACTGTGGAAGTGTAGCTTTATTAAAAGGGCCAGTCTGCACTTTCTACATTCATTTTTGGGAATACGGTGCCATTTGGGGACTCACACAGAGTGATTGGAGTACAAGAGCCCTTAATAAAACTACATTATCCTTCCCCAATAGAGTTCCATATTGACTGGGACTTGTTAATGGCGGGTGTCACTTTCTATCCAGAAAGCTTTATGCGTGTTGTGAAAACAGTGCTAATGTAGCCGACAACACAGTGCTAATGTAGCCGACAACACAGTGCTAATGTAGCCGACAACACAGTGCTAATGTAGCCGACAACACAGTCCTAATGTAGCCGACAACACAGTGCTAATGTAGCCGACAACACAGTGCTAATGTAGCCGACAACACAGTGCTAATGTAGCCGACAACACAGTGCTAATGTAGCCGACAACACAGTGCTAATGTAGCCGACAACACAGTGCTAATGTAGCCGACAACACAGTGCTAATGTAGCCGACAACACAGTGCTAATGTAGCCGACAACACAGTCCTAATGTAGCCGACAACACAGTGCTAATGTAGCCGACAACACAGTGCTAATGTAGCCGACAACACAGTGCTAATGTAGCCGACAACACAGTGCTAATGTAGCCGACAACACAGTGCTAATGTAGCCGACAACACAGTGCTAATGTAGCCGACAACACAGTGCTAATGTAGCCGACAACACAGTGCTAATGTAGCCGACAACACAGTGCTAATGTAGCCGACAACACTGTGCTAATGTAGCCGACAACACTGTGCTAATGTAGCCGACAACACAGTGCTTGCTTAGTCATTCCACTTCCTCCCTCTCCAGCTCACAGTAAGACTAGATCCCGGGACCTCTGCCTCACAAACACAGGAGACCGCCCTGCTAAAACATTCTAACCAGTTGCGGTACTGAAAAGGATTGGACTCGACAGCCTAAGTGGAGACATTTCAGGCTGAGGAGTAAGTTTCACAAAGTCCCTTCTGCTATATTAACATCATTCTCTGTCTGGATAAGTAGAATGGATGGAATTTGTAAGAATTTCAACAGTCTGCCAAACAGAATTCGCATCCCAAATCTCACGCTATTCCCCATAGAGGTAAAATATAGGCATAGTGGAGTGCACTATGTAGGGTGCCATTTGGGATGCATTCACAGGACAAAATGACAGGAACCGTCGTCTATCTCTACCAGCTTCTCTAACAGTGGTCAGTCTCTCTCTACCAGCTTCTCAAAATGGGGTCAGTCTCTCTCTACCAGCTTCTCTAACAGTGGTCAGTCTCTCTCTACCAGCTTCTCTAACAGAGGTCAGACTCTCTCTACCTCTACCAGCTTCTCAAAATGGGGTCAGTCTCTCTCTACCAGCTTCTCTAACAGTGGTCAGTCTCTCTCTACCAGCTTCTCTAACAGTGGTCAGTCTCGCTCTACCAGCTTCTCTAACAGAGGTCAGACTCTCTCTACCTCTACCAGCTTCTCAAAATGGGGTCAGTCTCTCTCTACCAGCTTCTCTAACAGTGGTCAGTCTCTCTCTACCAGCTTCTCTAACAGTGGTCAGTCTCTCTCTACCAGCTTCTCTAACAGAGGTCAGACTCTCTCTACCTCTACCAGCTTCTCAAAATGGGGTCAGTCTCTCTCTACCAGCTTCTCTAACAGTGGTCAGTCTCTCTCTACCAGCTTCTCTAACAGAGGTCAGACTCTCTCTACCTCTACCAGCTTCTCAAAATGGGGTCAGTCTCTCTCTACCAGCTTCTCTAACAGTGGTCAGTCTCTCTCTACCAGCTTCTCTACCAGTGGTCAGTCTCTCTCTACCAGCTTCTCTAACAGAGGTCAGTCTCTCTCTACCTCTACCAGCTTCTCAAAATGGGGTCAGTCTCTCTCTACCAGCTTCTCTAACAGTGGTCAGTCTCTCTCTACCAGCTTCTCTAACAGAGGTCAGTCTCTCTCTACCTCTACCAGCTTCTCAAAATGGGGTCAGTCTCTCTCTACCAGCTTCTCTAACAGTGGTCAGTCTCTCTCTACCAGCTTCTCTAACAGAGGTCAGTCTCTCTCTACCTCTACCAGCTTCTCAAAATGGGGTCAGTCTCTCTCTACCTCTACCAGCTTCTCTAACAGTGGTCAGTCTCTCTTTACCTCTACCAGCTTCTCTAACAGTGGTCAGTCTCTCTCTACCTCTACCAGCTTCTCTAACAGTGGTCAGTCTCTCTCTACCTCTACCAGCTTCTCTAACAGTGGTCAGTCTCTCTCTACCTATACCAGCTTCTCTAAATGGGGTCAGTCTCTCTCTGCCTCTACCAGCTTCTCTAAACGGGGTCAGTCTCTCTCTAAATATACCATCTTCTCTAAATGGGGTCAGTCTCTCTCTGCCTCTACCAGCTTCTCTAAATAGGGTCAATCTCTCTCTAAATATACCAGCTTCTCTAAATGGGGTCAGTCTCTCTCTAAATATACCATCTTCTCTAAATGGGGTCAGTCTCTCTCTAAATATACCATCTTCTATAAATGGGGTCACTCGCTCCCTAAATATACCATCTTCTTTAAATGGGGACAGTCTCTAAATCTACCAGTTTCTCTAAATGGGGTCAGACTCTCTCTAACCATAACAGTTTCTCTAAATGGGGTCAGACCCTCTAACCATACCAGTTTCTCTAATTGGGGTCAGACTCTCTCTAACCATACCAGCTTCTCTAAATGGGGTCAGACTCTCTCTAACCATACCAGCTTCTCTAAATGGGGTCAGACTCTCTCTAACCATACCAGCTTCTCTAAATGGGGTCAGACACTCTCTAACCATACCAGTTTCTCTAAATGGGGTCAGACTCTCTCTAACCATACCAGCTTCTCTAAATGGGGTCAGACACTCTCTAACCATACCATCTTCTCTAAATGGGGTCAGTCTCTCTCTAACCATACCATCTTCTCTAAATGGGGTCAGTCTCTCTCTAATCATACCAGCTTCTCTAAATGGGGTCGGTCTCTCTCTAATTCTCCCAGCTTTTCTAAATGGGGTCAGTCTCTCTCTAATTCTCCTAGTTTTTCTAAACGGGGTCAGACTCTCTCCAAATATACTAGCTTCTCTAAATGGGATCAGTCTCTCTATGAGTCTGACAAGAGAGACTAGCTCAAAGGCTAGCCAATACCATTGACCCATTGCAATCCAGACTTGCTCAATGGCTAGCCAATACCATTGAGCTAGTCTGGATAGAAATGGGTCAAAGGCTAGCCAATACCATTGACCCATTACTATCCAGACTAGCCCAAAGGCTAGCCAATACCATTGACCCATTACTATCCAGACTAGCCCAAAGGCTAGCCAATACCATTGACCCATTACTATCCAGACTAGCCCAAAGGCTAGCCAATACCATTGACCCATTACTATCCAGACTAGCCCAAAGGCTAGCCAATACCATTGACCCATTACTATCCAGACTAGCCCAAAGGCTAGCCAAAAGCACTCACCCATTACATTCCAGACTAGTTCAAAGGCTAGCCAATACCACTGACCCATTACAATCCAGAATACTTAGCACTGTGAGGATGTTGATTAAATGAAATGAAATAAACATTTTCCCCTTATTGATTACCTGAACAATTCACTGTATACCACTGTTATAGCATGTTACCATCTCTCCCGTCCATATACCACTGTCATACCATGTTAACGTCGCATAGCATGGTACAGTGGGAAAATAACAGTGTTTTAGCTGGGACATAATACATCTAATTCATATTCTCCAGGCAAGTGAGTAGCAGCAGACAGAAAAGCAGAGAGGCAAACAGGCAGGCAGAGAGGCAAACGGGGCAGGCAGAGAGACAAACGGGGCAGGCAGAGAGACAAACGGGGCAGGCAGAGAGACAAACGGGGCAGGCAGAGAGACAAACGGGGCAGGCAGAGAGACAAACGGGGCAGGCAGAGAGACAAACGGGGCAGGCAGAGAGACAAACGGGCAGGCAGAGAGACAAACGGGGCAGGCAGAGAGGCAAACGGGGCAGGCAGAGAGGCAAACGGGCAGGTAGACAAAAAAGGCAGACAGACAGGCAGGCAAGCAGATGTGTTATCCTCTAAACGACAACCATCCTGTCTCTCCGTTATAACTCACTTTATTCCTGGGCAGCTGTGCTGTTCTGATGGAGTCCAGGTCCAGCGTTTTGAATCAATCCTTTAGTTTCCCACCCCTAGGTTGCCCTGGATTGGTCCCCATAATCCCCTTCATAGAATCCCATTCAGGGAAAGTAACCCAGAAACCAACCCTCCAGCCTTACTGACCTAACCTGCCCTCTGCAGTCCACACTGTCAAGCTGCTACGATTAAAACATTACATTACAGAGGAGTGCACTAGTCTGGTCCCCTTGGTTCCAAACCTCAAATGAGTTGTCTTCAAGGGATCAACAATAAAGTTACATTCTATTCTATTCCAAGTCCAGCCTGACTTTCCTAACATGTGTTCGATCCTCCACAGTCCTCACTCTCTTTCATTATACTACATCAAATGAAATCCAATTTTATTTATCACATACATGTGTTTATCAGATGTTATTGTGGGTGTAGTGAAATGCTTATTTTTCTAGCTGTAACAGTACAGTAATATCTAACAATACACACAAATCTAAAGTAATGGAATTAAGAATATCTGGGCGAGCAATGTTAGAGTGGCAGATACTAAGAACCAGTAGAATAGGATAGAATACAGTATATACATATGAGATGAGTAATGCAAAATATGTAAACATTATTAAAGTGACTAGTGTTCCATTATTAAAGTGGCCAGTCATTCCAAGTGCATGTACAGTATATAGGGCAGCTGCCTTTAATGTGCTAGTGATGGCTATTTAACAGAATTTTACAGTCTGATGGCCTTGGTCCCAGCGTTGAAGAACCTGTACTGACCTTGCCTTCTGGATGATAGTGGGGTGAACAGGCAGTGGCTCGGGTGGTTGTTGTCCTCGATGATCTTGTTGATCTTCCTGTGATATCGGGTGCTGTAGGTGTCCTGGAGGGCAGGTAGTTTTCCCCCGGTGATGCGTTGAGCAGACCGCACCACCCTCTGGAGAGCCCTGCGGTTGAGGGCGGTGCAGTTGCCGTACCAGGCGTTGATACAGCCCAACAGGATGCTCTCAATTGTGCATCTATAAAAGTTTGTCAGGGTTTTAGGTGCCAAGCCAAATTACTTCTGTAACGGGTGTCGTCTGATGAAGGATCTGACCAAAGAGCAGCGTGGTAAGTGTTAATGATTTTTAGTAACAACTGAACACTAGTACAAAAATAGCAAAATGCAAAACAAAACCGAAACAGTCCCGTCAGTTGCAGAACACTAAACAGAAAACAACTACCCACAAAACATAGGTGGGAAAAAGCTACCTAAGTATGGTTCCCAATCAGAGACAACGATAGTCAGCTGTCCCTGATTGAGAACCATACCGGGCCAAAACAAAGAAATACAAAACATAGAAAAAAGAACATAGAATACCCACCCAAATCACACCCTGACCAAACCAAACTAGAGACATAAAAAGCTCTCTAAGGTCAGGGTGTGACAACTTCAGCCTCCAGAGGTTGAAGAGGCGCTGTTGTGCCTTCTCCACCACAGTGTCGGTGTGGGTGGACCATCTTAGTTTGTCGGAGATATGTACGACGAGGAACTTGAAGCTTCCCACCTTCTCCACTGCGGTCCCGTCGATGTGGATAGGACTATTTGGGAGGTATCCAGGGTTTTCACTTTTGTTTTTGTGGCTAAATCCTGACTTTGAGAAACATGAGTAGAACTGGGACAGAACTTCCTGACTTACCGATGTTTGGCCCACAGGAAGTCCACTTCCTCAAATGAAAGGGACGATGATGCAATCATTGCGAGATGGAGGGAATCTGATTTAATTGGTCCTCAACTCGCAGCTCAGCCATTTCAGTCAGGGTAAGTGGAGTTAGCCCGTCCCGGAGCAGGTTAGTTCTGAACGATTCGTTACCATAGAAACGTACCTGGCTGAAAGGTGAGACACTTTCGTATGACCGGTTATCCTGATTTGAACTCAGAGTTGACCAAAGTTACCTCGCTAACCATACGTAGGCAATATAATTTAGCCTGCGTTCCAAATGGTGCCCTGTTCCCTATATAGTGCACTACTTATGAGCCCTGGTCAATAGTGCACTATATAGGTTATATAGTGCTGTTTGGAATGCACCCTTAAAAGAAGAGAGGAGGGCCAGGGAATGCTCATGTCACGCGGAGCAGAACATGGGAACTGAGCAGACTCAGACGAGGACACTGGGATGAGATAACCAAGGTATTTATTTTAACACGGGGGAGGGGGTTGAGTACAGGCCAGGAGAAGCTCAGGCGGGTTGCTGGAAACCAGGTGCTGAGACTGAGGCTGGAGCGAGAGGTATGTGGGCGCAGGGTAAGGGTAGAGTGGGGAATCCAGGACAGAGTAGCAGGACTGATTAGAAGTCGGACTGGAGACAGGGACCAGAGTCAGAGCGGGTAGAACTGTAGCGGAGAGGAAAACAGCATCAGGTAAAAGACCACAGGCACAACAGGAACAAACGGCTAGATCAATGGACTGACTGGGCAGAGATTATGATCTGGCAGTGTGGAAGTGTCAAGACTGAGTATCTGCAGAGGTCTTGATTATGGAACAGGTTGCAGCTGGTAGGGATCTGCTCTGACTCCAGCACAACTATCTCCACCCACACACGCGAGAGAGAGCTAGAGAGAGAGGGAGAGAGAGAGGGAGAGAGAGCTAGAGAGAGAGGGAGAGAGAGGGGGGAGCTAGAGAGAGAGAGGGGAGCTAGAGAGAGAGAGAGAGAGAGACAGGGGGAGCTAGAGGGAGAGAGGGGGGAGCTAGAGAGAGAGAGAGGGTAGAGAGAGAGGGGGGAGCTAGAGAGAGGAGGATAGAGAGAGAGGGGGAGCTAGAGAGAGAGAGAGATAGGGGGGAGCTAGAGAGAGAGAGAGATAGGGGGGAGCTAGAGAGAGAGAGAGAGATAGGGGGGAGCTAGAGAGAGAGAGAGGGGGGGGAGCTAGAGAGAGATAGGGGGGAGCTAGAGAGAGAGAGAGAGGGGGGGAGTTAGAGAGAGAGAGAGAGGGGGGGGGGGAGCTAGAGAGAGAGATGAGAGAGAGAGAGGGGGGAGCTAGAGAGAGATGAGAGAGAGAGAGAGAGAGAGGGAGGGGGGAGCTAGAGAGAGAGAGAGAGGATAGAGAGAGAGGGGGGAGCTAGAGAGAAAGGAGAGAGAGAGCACTGGGGGAGAGGGGGCAGGTCAAGGATACACCGGATGAGCACTAGAGGGTGTGGCAGGAGCAGATGTGGCAGTTCAGATGGAAACAAAAACACATACAAGCAGTGTTGAGGGAAAATCCTCTGAACATATTAGTTGACCAAAGCTACCAATGACTTTACACTGGGGGAAGTCAAGCTATAGTAAAGCCGTCCTTCAGAATATAGTTTATCTAACTGAAGTTACTTTGGAAAAAAAAAAGCAGTTAACCTCAAACTACTTCGTTATGAATCGGAAATGTCAGACTCTCTTCACTTTGGAGTCAGACGTTAAAAAGAATGTGCAATGTAGCCTATTAGACGAAAACGGGAATGAACTACTGAAAACACCAGGAAGATTTGAGTTCAGTTGAACTACCACCAAGCTACAGTAGCTAATACATTACTAGTTGAACTACGGTGTAGTTCACTACTCTGTAACACTGCATGCAAAATGAACAAATAGTTGAGAGGGAGAGAAACAGAACACATCATCTGGTTTCCAAGCACAGCCTTTAGGTGGTGGAATGTCTCACCATGGCACAGATTGTTTCCCTTCACTCCAGAACACCAGTTGTCCACCAGCCCTGCATGATCCTTCACACTACCATCCGGGTACCAAGACAGAGCCTATTGTCCAGGCAGTACTAGTCCCAGGATGGACCAAGAACCAGCACAGACCGCTACTCTCACCAAGCCTGCGTACTGAATAGCACCCTATTCCCTATATTGTGTCCTATTGGCCATTGCAAAAATATAGTGCACTAAATAGGAAACAGGGTGCAATTTGAGACACTTCAGGAGACTGATCTTCAGCCACTCCCTACATTAGACCTGCCTGGCAGTTTTACAGGAGACTGATCCTCAGCCACTCCCTACATTAGACCTGCCTGGCAGTTTTACAGGAGACTGATCTTCAGCCACTCCCTACGTTAGACCTGCCTGGCAGTTTTACAGGAGACTGATCTTCAGCCACTACCTACGTTAGACCTGCCTGGCAGTTTACAGGAGACTGATCTTCAGCCACTCCCTACATTAGACCTGCCTGGCAGTTGTACTTGTAGCCAACATATTGAGTGATATACTGTGCAGAGCCCTATACTACAGAGCAGGTTTGAGGAGTTAGCGAGGTTAAAAATCAGGATAACCGGTCATGGGAAAGTGTCTCACCTTTCAGCCAGGTACGTTTCTATGGCAACGAATTGTTCAGAACTAACCTGCTCCGGGACAGGCTAACTCGGGGCTAACTCCACTTACCCTGACTGAAATGACTGAGCTGCGAGTTAAGGACCAATGAAATCAGATTCCCTCCATCTCGCAATGATATGTTAATGTTAATAACAGGATGCATTTGAAAGTTCACACACAGTAAAACTTTTGAATTACTTTATACAGTGATTTTATTGATAGGTGGGGGAAAAAGGTGTTCGTGCATTGATCAAAGACATCATTCACGATACGTAATAAAATAAAAACGCCACTTCTAATCGCCTATTTCACAGCCTGCTGACTTTTAGTTAACTTTTTTTATTTTATTTATTTATTTATTTTCAATTTTACCCCTTTTTCTCCCCAATTTCGTGGTATCTAATTGTTGTAGTAGCTACTATCTTGTCTCATCGCTACTACTCCCGTACGGGCTCGGGAGAGACGAAGGTTGAAAGTCATGCGTCCTCCGATACACAACCCAACCAAGCCGCACTGCTTCTTAACACAGCGCGCATCCACGGACCTCCCGGTCGCGGCCGGTTACGACAGAGCCTGGGCGCGAACCCAGGAACTCTGATGGCACAGCTGGCGCTGCAGTACAGCGCCCTTAATAGTTAACTTTTATTTAACCATGTAAAACCCATTGAGGTTAAAAACCTATTTTCAAGGGCGACCTGGCAAGAAGTCAAAACAGGGAAATAGCAGCGTGTCCATAAAACATTACAGAAAAATACAGAATACACACAAAAGACAATTTCACAAGTTAAAGATTCAATTGAAGATCAGATACAACTGCAGTTGTCACAAACAGTGTTGTCGATTGAAGATCAGATACAACTGCAGTTGACACAAACGGTGTTGTCGATCAGTGTCTTAAAAACAGACAAGGACACTAACTCCCCTAACTTTACAATCTTCTGAAGCATGTTCAAAGATGAAGGGGAATTAAGGGAAAAATGTTTTCCCCATCTCAGTTCTAACCTCAGGAACAGACAAGGACAGCAGCGACTGTGAACGAAGACTGTATTGAGTGACTGATCTGGTCAGTAAGGAACAGAGATACAAAGGGAGTTGTCCCGTCAATGCTTTGTACATAAAAGTGTATCAGTGCTTTAGCCTCCTGGTGGAGAGAAAGGTCCATTACACCTTAACATACAATTTATTTATTTTTTATTTTACCTTTATTTAACTAGGCAAGTCAGTTAAGAACAAATTCTTATTTTCAATGACGGCCTAGGAACAGTGAGTTAACTGCCTGTTCAGGGGCAGGATGACAGATTTGTACCTTGTCAGCTTGCAACCTTCCGGTTACTAGTCCAACGCTCTAACCACTAGGCTACCCTGCCGCCCCACTAGGCTACCCTGCCGCCCCACTAGGCTACCCTGCCGCCCCACTAGGCTACCCTGCCGCCCCACTAGGCTACCCTGCCGCCCCACTAGGCTACCCTGCCGCCCCACTAGGCTACCCTGCCGCCCACTAGGCTACCCTGCCGCCCCACTAGGCTACCCTGCCGCCCCACTAGGCTACCCTGCCGCCCCACTAGGCTACCCTGCCACCCCTCACAGTGATCAAATAAAATGTTACTAGTCACATAAACCGAATACAACAGGTGTAGTAGACCTCACAGTGAAATGCCGAATACAACAGGTGTAGTAGACCTCACAGTGAAATGCTGAATACAACAGGTGTAGTAGACCTTACAGTGAAATGCTGAATACAACAGGTGTAGTAGACCTCACAGTGAAATGCAGAATACAACAGGTGTAGTAGACCTCACAGTGAAATGCCGAATACAACAGGTGTAGTAGACCTCACAGTGAAATGCCAAATACAACAGGTGTAGTAGACCTCACAGTGAAATGCCGAATACAACAGGTGTAGACGACCTCACAGTGAAATGCTGAATACAACAGGTGTAGTAGACCTCACAGTGAAATGCCGAATACAACAGGTGTAGTAGACCTCACAGTGAAATGCCGAATACAACAGGTGTAGTAGACCTCCCAGTGAAATGCTGAATACAACAGGTGTAGTAGACCTCCCAGTGAAATGCTGAATACAACAGGTGTAGTAGACCTCACAGTGAAATGCTGAATACAACAGGTGTAGTAGACCTCACAGTGAAATGCCGAATACAACAGGTGTAGTAGACCTCCCAGTGAAATGCTGAATACAACAGGTGTAGTAGACCTCCCAGTGAAATGCTGAATACAACAGGTGTAGTAGACCTCACAGTGAAATGCCGAATACAACAGGTGTAGTAGACCTCCCAGTGAAATGCTGAATACAACAGGTGTAGTAGACCTTACAGTGAAATGCTGAATACAACAGGTGTAGTAGACCTCCCAGTGAAATGCTGAATACAACAGGTGTAGTAGACCTTACAGTGAAATGCTGAATACAACAGGTGTAGTAGACCTCACAGTGAAATGCTGAATACAACAGGTGTAGTAGACCTTACAGTGAAATGCTGAACACAACAGGTGTAGTAGACCTTACAGTGAAATGCTGAATACAACAGGTGTAGTAGACCTCACAGTGAAATGCTGAATACAACAGGTGTAGTAGACCTTACAGTGAAATGCTGAATACAACAGGTGTAGGTAGACCTTACAGTGAAATGCTGAATACAACAGGTGTAGTAGACCTCACAGTGAAATGCCGAATACAACAGGTGTAGACGACCTCACAGTGAAATGCTGAATACAACAGGTGTAGTAGACCTCACAGTGAAATGCTGACTTACGAGCCCTTAACCAACAATTGCAGTTAAAAAAAATATGAATAAGAAATAAAAAAGTAACAAGTAATTAAAGAGCAGCAGTAAAATAACAATAGTGAGACTTTATACAGGGGGGTACCGATACAGAGTCAATGTGCGGGGGCACTGGTTAGTTGAAGTAATATGTACATGTAGGTAGAGTTTTTAAAGTGACTATGCATAGATAACAACAACAGAGAGTAGCAGAGGTGTAAAAGAGGGGGGGGGGGGGGGGGGGGCAATGCAAATAGTCTGGGTAGCCATTTGATTAGGTGATCAGGAGTCTTATGGCTTGGGGGTAGAAGCTGTTTAGAAGCCTCTTGAACCTAGACTTGGCGCTCCGGTACCGCTTACCATGCGGTAGCAGAGAGAACATTCTATGACTAGGTTGGCTGTAGTCCTTGACAATTTTTAGGGCCTTCCTCTCACGCCGCCTGGTATAGAGGTCCTGGATGGCAGGAAGCTTGGCCCCGGTGATGTACTGGGCTGTACGCACTACCCTCGGTCGTGCCTTGTGGTCGGAGGCCGAGCAGTTGTCATACCAGGCAGTGATGCAACCCGTCAGGATGCTCTCGATGTTGCAGCTGTAGTACCTTTTGAGGATCTGAGGACCCATGCCAAATCTTTTCAGTCTCCTGAGGGGGACTAGGTTTTGTCGTGCCCTCTTCACGACTGTCTCGGTGTGCTTGGACCATGTTAGATTGTTGTTGATGTGGACACCAAGGAACTTGAAGCTCTCAACCTGCTCCACTGCAGCCCCGTTGATGAGAATGGGGGCTGTGGGTCAGTGATCGAGCGTTGGTAATACATCTTAAAGCACCATGATACACTCCAGAGTTAAGGTACTTGCTGAGGCCTGCATATAGATAATATCACCATAATCCTGGACTGATTAAAAAGTGTTTTGAACAAGATTCGTTCTGACTAACATCGAAAAGCAAGATTTGTTCCTGAAATAGAAACCCATTTTCAACTTCAGTTTTCTTGGTCAAGTTATCAAATGTGCTGTTTAAAAATTCAACTTTCCATCTAACCAAATCCCAGGATACTTATCAGAGGTGACCCTATCAATTTGCTGGCCCTGTTCTAGTTAAAAATTTACGAGTGAGTACATCTGTTTACATTCAGGGAAGAGAAAACCATGAACTTAGTTTTCCTTTCATGAAGAACACGTTTCAAATTGGAAAAGCTGCCTTTGAATAAGGCCAACAGTAGGTCCTGAAAAGCCTTGTCAATATTAGACGCGCTAGAATAAATAACTGTCATCTGCATAGCACAGCATACTTTTTTTTCATGTCGAAACATTGTAGGATCGACTCGCCCACGTATTGATGTTTCAGCACATTGTCTCAATAAAGTTTGGCATTCGACTAGCCGTGTTCGATATGCACTTGCAGTTACAGGCCTGCTAGCGTTAGCGGCAGGCGGAAGAGCAATATCCACCATGCAGATGGAATGTTAAGCTAACTGAAGCTGGCTAACTTTAGAAAAAGCCTGACTAGATCAGGCTTGCTTCATAGAATACTGTTCTGGCACCTACTAGATTAATTTTAACTCCCCGTCTTTTGGTCTTGGTCTGTCATGACAGACTGTTAAAGTATGAAGCTCTCTTGGTCTGTCATGACAGACTGTTAAAGAATGAAGCTCTCTTGGTCTGTCATGACAGACTGTTAAAGAATGAAGCTCTCTTGGTCTGTCATGACAGACTTAACGTATGAAGCTCTCGGTCTCTCATGACAGACTGTTAAAGACTGAAGCTCTCTTGGTCTGTCATGACAGACTGTTAAAGAATGAAGCTCTCTTGGTCTGTCATGACAGACTGTTAAAGAATGAAGCTCTCTTGGTCTGTCATGACAGACTGTTAAAGAATGAAGCTCTCTTGGTCTGTCATGACAGACTGTTAAAGAATGAAGCTCTCTTGGTCTGTCATGACAGACTGTTAACGTATATAACACCTGCGTCAACATAGCATGGACTTTCCTATTTTTTGCAGCTGTGTAAAATTACAATGTAATCCTGCCGATTCTGTTAGTCTGATTGACATACCCTTTGTAAACAATAAAAGGGGTAAAGGTTGGCCAAACAGAAGGATTAAAAACACTAGGAGGGAGAAAGCGGGTCTCCCATGGTGAAAAGATGTTTTGGGATTTAATTCAACCAATGTTCTGTTCCACACAACGTGATCCAGTTTCCCAGATCTGACCATCAGATCCCTCCTAGCTACAGTAACCCGGGCCAAAACAAGCTTCCTCTAGCCTGGACCCAATTATACCGAACAAGAACATAATGGTAACATGTAAAGTGTTGGTTCCATGTTTCATGAGCTGAAATAAAAGATCCCAGGAAATGTTCCAAACCCACAAAAACCCTTATTTCCTCTCAAATTTTGTGCGCAAATTGATAAAGATAATCCATCCACTTGACAGTTGTGGCATATCAAGAAGCTGATTGTGCTGGGGGCAATTAAAGGCCATTCTAAAATGTGCAGTTTTGTCACACAACACAATGCTACAGATGTCTCAAGTTTTGAGGAAGCGTGCAATTGGCATACAGGAATGTTCACCAGAGCTGTTGCCAGAGAATGTAATGTTCATTTTTCTACCATAAGGCGCCTCCAACGTCAATTTAGAGAAATTGGCGGTAAATCAAAACCATGTATAACCACACCAGCCACCTGGACAGTTGTTGAAACTGAGGAGTATTTCTGTCTGTAATAAAGCTATTTTGTGGGGGGGAAACGAATTCTGATGGTCTGGTCCTGGCTTCCCAGTGGGTGGGCCTATGCCCGCACCCCTGCCTAGTCATGTGAAATACATAGATTCGGGCCTAATAATTTAAAATCGACTGATTTACTTATATGAACTGTAACTCAGTAAAACTTACGTTTATATTGTTTTTCTCTCAGTATAGTTCAGTTTCACTTCATTATTTCAGAACAAGTTGGGATACATGCTAGCTAGGCTTCCTTATTTGTAGCCAACTTTCCAGACCTTCATCACCTAGTGGTTAGAGCGTTGGACTAGTAACCGGAAGGTTGCAAGTTCAAATCCCCGAGCTGACAAGGTACAAATTTGTCGTTCTGCTCCTGAACAGGCAGTTAACCCACTGTTCCTAGGCCGTCATTGAAAATAAGAATTTGTTCTTAACTGACTTGCCTCGTTAACTAAAGGTAAAATAAGTAAAACAAACTGTATCATCAATCTGAATGTTTCACAAATATAAACCAACATTAGAAAATGTACCTTTCTATTTTCTGATCTAATCTACTACACACACCTTCACTCATGCTGCCAAACATACCCTTGTAAAACTGACCATCCTACCGATCCTCGACTTCGGTGATGTCATCTATAAAATAGCCTCCAACACTCTACTCAACAAATTGGATGTAGTCTGTCACAGTGCCATCTGTTGTCACCAAAGCCCCATACACTAAGCACTACTGCGACCTCTATGCTCTCGTTGGCTGGCCCTCGCTTCATACTCGTCGCCAAACCCACTGGTTCCAGGTCATCTACAAGTCTCTGCTAGGTAAAGTCCACCCTTATCTCAGCTCACTGGTCACCATAGCAGCACCCACCCGTAGCACACGCTCCAGCAGGTATATCTCATTGGTCATCCCCAAAGCCAATTCCTCCTTTGGTCGCCTTTCCTTCCAGTTCTCTGCTGCCCATGACTGGAACGAACTGCAAAAATCAGTAAAGCTGGACTCTTATCTCCCTCACTAGCTTTAAGCACCAGCTGTCAGAGCAGCTCACAGATCACTGCACCTGTTCATAGCTCATCTGTAATTAGCCCATCCAATCTACCTCATCCCCATACTGTATTTATTTATCTTGACCCCAGTATCTCTACTTGCACATTCATCTTCTGCACTTCTACCATTCCAGTGTTAATGCTATATTGTAATTACTTTGCCACCATGGCCTATTTATTGCCTTTACCTCCCTTATCCTACCTCATTTTCACATGCTGTATATAGATTTTTCTACTGTATTATTGATTGTATGTTTGTTTTACTCCATGTGTAACTCTGTGTCGTTGTATGTGTCGAACTGCTTTGCTTTATCTTGGCCAGGTCTCAGTTGTAAATGAGAACTTGTTCTCAACTAGCCTACCTGGTTAAATAAAGGTTAAATACATTTTTTAAAAACACACAAAAAGTGATCCTGTCCCGGGAACTTTGTGTCATGACATCGACTCCTGTCCATTGACCAACTTCCATCCCCAGACTCCCTCAGCTGGCAACATATAGCTCACCTAGTATTTACAATTAAGCAATAACAGTCCACTCTGGTGTGTATATATATATAATAAACGGGTTACCAATGTAGTTAGAGCAGTAAAAATAAATGTCATACAGTAGTATACAGTCTGATATACCACGGCTGACATATGCCATGTTTACCGTGAATGAGGTCTCGTGCACGACGCTGAAACATTGCCTTTAAAAGGCGAATAGCTGACAGCCCGGTGGGCTCGAATCCTGGCTTCAGTATTGTTGAATTACTCTAATTTAGAGAAAACATTTTATAAAGTTGACAATGAACAAGCATGATATACGCTTTAAGAAAACAGACAAAACTTTTTGATTTTCAAATCAATTTTAGTGTTTTTTTTTTTTGGTAACATGATTCCTACCTACATATTGTGTTAGAGATGCTTTAAATCAGTTTAACCTGAGATTAAATAACTCCTGGGGAGATTTACTTCAATATATTTATTAATGGAGGTTTAATGTGAATCTGTGGAGTAACGTTCATTCTCTCTACGCAACAGAGCACAAAAAGAAAGAAAAACAATAATTAAACATAAGAGGAGAAAAAAAAATCAATCCCACCGAACAGGGACAGTAAATTGAGGGCCCTCCCGAACAGGGACAGTAAATTGAGGGCCCTCCCGAACAGGGACAGTAAATTGAGGGCCCTCCCAAACAGGGACAGTAAATTGAGGATCCTCCCAAACAGGGACAGTAAATTGAAGGCCCTCCCGAACAGGGACAGTAAATTGAGGACCCTCCCGAACAGGGACAGTAAATTGAGGGCCCTCCCAAACAGGGACAGTAAATTGAGGGCCCTCCCGAACAGGGACAGTAAATTGAGGGCCCTCCCGAACAGGGACAGTAAATTGAGGGCCCTCCCGAACAGGGACAGTAAATTGAGGGCCCTCCCGAACAGGGACAGTAAATTGAGGGCCCTCCTGAACAGGGACAGTAAATTGAGGGCCCTCCCGAACAGGGACAGTAAATTGAGGGCCCTCCCGAACAGGGACAGTTAATTGAGGGTCCTCCCGAACAGGGACAGTAAATTGAGGGTCCTCCCGAACAGGGACAGTAAATTGAGGATCCTCCCGAACAGTGACAGTAGATTGAGGATCCTCCCGAACAGGGACAGTAAGTTGAGGGCCAGTTCCAATTCACTCCCTAGCATTTTCATTTGGCCCTATACATTCAATGTTGGTCGATCTGCAAGGTGTTAGCCAAGGGGAAGGGGTGGAGAGAGAATTGGTACTGACTGATTGAATACACTTCTCCCCTGCTGAAGTAAGGAGATAACAGGCGATACTATCTCAGAAAAAGGTAGAGGGGGACAACAGGCGATACCATCTCAGAAAAAGGTAGAGGGTGGACAACAGGCGATACCATCTCAGAAAAAGGTAGAGGGGGACAACAGGCGATACCATCTCAGAAAAAGGTAGAGGGGGACAACAGGCGATACCATCTCAGAAAAAGGTAGAGGGGGACAACAGGCGATACCATCTCAGAAAAAGGTAGAGGGGGACAACAGGAGATACCATCTCAGACAAGCGATCAGAACAGATCATATGCTCTACTGTGGACTATAGGGCATATTAGGAGATATATTTCTGGGCACTAGGTGAGAGCAGACCTACATGTTCGGGAGGTAAACAGTCTCAAATTAAAAAGCAAACATACTATATATATATATATATATATAATAAAAAATAAAACACTTTTTTTTTTGTTTTGTATTTTACAGCAGAGGGTTAGTTAGTGAACTGGTTATCTATATCCCACATGGCACCCTAATCCCTTTATAGGGCACGACTTCAGACCAGGACCCTATAGGGCAGTAACCTGATCCTCCCATCCTGAACGCTGCCCTCTCCTTTCACTTCACTTCAATCCTTCAGAAGTGTGTGTATGTATATATATATATTTATTTATTTATGTTTACGAGATCCGGACGGCCGAACGACTCCAATAGGGAAGTGCACTAGATAAGCTATCGGGTGCGATTTGGGACACATTTATTGTGTGCGGCCTTAATATGTTAAACAACGGTGGAAGGTAGTAGCCACCTAGGATGCTATTCTCAGTATGTCCCAAATTGCACCCTAAGGAGACTGGTCAAAAGTAGTGCACTACATAGGGCATAGGGTGCCATTTGTGACTCAAAGGAGGGTATTACTACTAAGACATAATAGCTTGTTAAGCAGTCAGTCAATTTATTTCCTTATCATCAGGGATCACTTTTCCATTTCCAGTCAGATTACATGAGCACAGGTCTGTAAATCAGATTACATGAGCACAGGTCTGTAAATCAGATTACATGAGCACAGGTCTGTAAATCAGATTACATGAGCGCAGGTCTGTAAATCAGATTACACGACCACAGGTCTGTAAATCAGATTACATGAGCACAGGTCTGTAAATCAGATTACATGAGCACAGGTCTGTAAATCAGATTACATGAGCACAGGTCTGTAAATCAGATTACACGACCACAGGTTTGAAAAGAGAGCAAATGTAAAGATTCATTAATGCTTATACATTATTTAAAATTGTAATATTCATTTTACTTTTCTCATTCGGGAAAACAGGGTCATATGGAACAAGTCGAGTGCCCTACAAGACCCCTAAATACACCTCCCCTTAACCCCCTACAAGACCCCAAATACACCCTCCCCTCAACCCCCTACAACAGCCCCAAATACACCCTCCTTAACCCCCAAATGCCCCCTCCTTAACCCCCAAATACCCCCCTCCTTAACCCCCAAATACCCCCCTCCTTAACCCCCCAAATACCCCCCCTTCACCCCCTACAAGACCCCCAAATAACCCCCCTCCAAGACCCCCAAATACCCCCCTCCTTAACCCCCAAATACCCCCCTCCTTAACCCCCCAAATACCCCCCCTTCACCCCCTACAAGACCCTCAAATCCCCCCCCTTAACCCCCTACAAGACTCCCCTAAACGAGCCCCAAATACACCCCCCTAAACGCGCCCCAAATACACCCCCCTTAACGCGCCCCAAATACACCCCCCTTAACGAGCCCCAAATACACCCCCCCCCCTTACCCCCACAACCATTCCAGCTCCATGCCAAAATAACACTCCTTCCCTTCAATCTCAAAAACTGCAACTGCACTCCAAGCAAAAGTTTTAAGACAAAGAAAAACTCTCCGACTCACAACTGCGGAGAGGGGGAGGCAGGTAGGGGGTGCTGTGAATATAATATCTCTCCTCATTGGCTAGTCCAGATCATCGTTATGGCGATAGAAGTTTGGGTGGTTTAGAGCTGCAGTGTCACCCTATTACCTATATAGTGCACTACTTTTGACCAGAGTCCTATGGACCCTGCGATAGACTAGCGTCCTGTCCAGGGTTATGTACTAGTATATCAAGCTGCCTCGCCGCTACAGAAACAGGAGATGGGCTCCTGACCTACGGGCCATTCCGGCTCGGACAAGGCTACCATGAGCCCTGGTCAAAAGAAGTGCACTATATAGGTAATAGGGTGCCATTTGGGACCACATCAATGTACAATGAGGGCCCCGGCTGCGTAGCTAACAGAGCTGTCCTGCCAGTTCCTGCACTGGGACGACTGGGCATAGTTCAGGAAGGAGAAGTTCATCTCTGTTCCACTCTTCCTCAGCTCAGACACGGCCTGGAAAACACAATCAATCAAGTAAGTAAGACAGGCATCACGTTACACAGGAGCAGTCAGACAGGCATCACGGGAGCAGTCAGACAAGCATCACGTGACACGGGAGCATGCAGACAGGCATCACGTGACACGGGAGCATGCAGACAGGCATCACGTGACACGGGAGCATGCAGACAGGCATCACGGGAGCAGTCAGACAGGCATCACGTGACACAGGAGCAGTCAGACAGGCATCATGGGAACAGTCAGACAGGCATCACGTGACACGGGAGCAGTCAGACAGGCATCACGACACAGACCTTTGTGCAAGAATACCTGTTTAACTAACAGAAGGTGTACTGTAGATGTCAGATTATCGTTTGACTGAGGCTATACTGATATGCTCGCTGTTGTACCCGTTACGACTCACGTTTAGCAGCACTCCAATAGGATGACGTCCACAGATGGTGTTGTGGTATTTCTTCAAGTAGTTGGTGAAGGACATGGGGTCCAGTGTTTCTATAATGCCCATACCCTGGAGAGACAAGAGAGAGGGGTTTAGAACCCAGTCTGATATGGTTAACTATATAACCCTAACCCTGGAGAGACAAGAGAGAGGGGTTTAGAACCCAGTCTGATACAGTAAACTATATAACCCTAGAGAGACAAGAGAGAGGGGTTTAGAACCCAGTCTGATATGGTTAACTATATAACCCTAACCCTGGAGAGACAAGAGAGAGGGGTTTAGAACCCAGTCTGATATGGTTAAATATATAACCCTAACCCTGGAGAAACTAGAGAGAGGGGTTTAGAACCCAGTCTGAAACCCCTAACAGTTAGATATACAACCCTAACCCTGGAGAGACAATAGAGGGGGGTTTAGAACCCAGTCTGATACAGTAAACTATATAACCCTAACCCTGGAGAAACTAGAGAGAGGGGTTTAGAACCCAGTCTGATACAGTAAACTATATAACCCTAACCCTGGAGAAACTAGAGAGAGGGGTTTAGAACCCAGTCTGATATAGTTAACTATATAACCCTAACCCTGGAGAGACAAGAGAGAGGGGTTTAGAACCCAGTCTGATACAGTAAACTATATAACCCTAACCCTGGAGAAACTAGATAGAGGGGTTTAGAACCCAGTCTGATACAGTAAACTATATAACCCTAACCCTGGAGAAACTAGAGAGAGGAGTTTAGAACCCAGTCTGATACAGTAAACTATATAACCCTAACCCTGGAGAAACTAGAGAGGGGTTTAGAACCCAGTCTGATACAGTAAACTATATAAACCTAGAGATACAAGAGAGAGAGGTTTAGAACCCAGTCTGATATGGTTAACTATATAACCCTAACCCTGGAGAAACTAGAGAGAGGGGTTTAGAACACAGTCTGATATAGTTAACTATATAACCCTAACCCTGGAGAGACAAGAGAGAGGGGTTTAGAACCCAGTCTGATATGGTTAACTATATAACCCTAACCCTAGAGAGACAAGAGAGAGGGGTTTAGAACCCAGTCTGATACAGTAAACTATATAACCCTAACCCTGGAGAGACAAGAGAGAGGGGTTTAGAACCCAGTCTGATATGGTTAACTATATAACCCTAACCGTGGAGAGACAAGAGAGAGGGGTTTAGAACCCAGTCTGATATGGTTAACTATATAACCCTAACCGTGGAGAGACAAGAGAGAGGGGTTTAGAACCCAGTCTGATATGGTTAACTATATAACCCTAACCCTAGAGAGACAAGAGAGAGGGGTTTAGAACCCAGTCTGATACAGTAAACTATATAACCCTAACCCTGGAGAGACGAGAGGGGTTTAGAACCCAGTCTGATATGGTTAACTATATAACTGTAACCCTAGATAGAGAGGTGGTGATGTCTCAATTATATACATGGAAGGAGCTGAGGGGTTTAGAACCCAGTCTGATATGGTAAACTATATAACCCTAACCCTAGAGAGACAAGAGAGAGGGGTTTAGAACCCAGTCTGATATGGTTAACTATATAACCCTAACCCTAGAGAGAGAGGTGGTGATGCCTCAATTATATACATGGAAGGAGCTGAGGGGGTTAGAACCCAGTCTGATATGGTTAACTATAAAACCCTAGAGAGAGAGGTGGTGATGTCTCAATTATATACATGGAAGGAGATGAGGGGTTTAGAACCCAGCCTGATATGGTTAACTATAAAACCCTAGAGAGAGAGGTGGTGAGGTCTCAATTATATACATGGAAGGAGCTGAGGGGTTTAGAACCCAGTCTGATATGGTTAACTATAAAACCCTAGAGAGAGAGGTGGTGATGTCTCAATTATATACATGGAAGGAGCTGAGGGGTTTAAAACCCAGTCTGATATGGTTAACTATAAAACCCTAGAGAGAGAGGTGGTGATGTCTCAATTATATACATGGAAGGAGCTGAGGGGTTTAGAACCCAGTCTGATATGGTTAACTATAAAACCCTAGAGAGAGAGGTGGTGATGTCTCAATTATATACATGGAAGGAGCTGAGGGGTTTAAAACCCAGTCTGATATGGTTAACTATAAAACCCTAGAGAGAGAGGTGGTGATGTCTCAATTATATACATGGAAGGAGCTGGGGGGTTTAGAACCCAGTCTGATATGGTTAACTATAAAACCCTAGAGAGAGAGGTGGTGATGTCTCAATTATATACATGGAAGGAGCTGAGGGGTTTAAAACCCAGTCTGATATGGTTAACTATAAAACCCTAGAGAGAGAGGTGGTGATGTCTCAATTATATACATGGAAGGAGCTGAGGGGTTTAGAACCCAGTCTGATATGGTTAACTATAAAACCCTAGAGAGAGAGGTGGTGATGTCTCAATTATATACATGGAAGGAGCTGGGGGGTTTCATGTTACAACTTGGTAGAAACTGAATATCAAAATGTGTTTACCATCTTATCAAGGTGCTCAATGGATCTGTGGATCTCTCCTTGAGCCTCGTCATAGTACGTGTAGCGGAACCGTTGGCCTGTGGGAAGGAGGTCAATATATTAAGTCAGGCCCAACCGTGAAGGAGGGGGTTTGTCAAGGAGACAGAACCATTGTTTCTATATTTAGAACCCCTTTTACAAGACTGTCCCGAACCAAACTGTGCTGGCTTTTCATATATCACTTGTCCTGAAACAAACTGTGCTGGCTTTTCATATATCACTTGTCCTGAAACAAACTGTGCTGGCTTTTCTTCTCACTTGTCCTGAACCAAACTGTGCTGGCTTTTCTTCTCACTTGTCCTGAACCAAACTGTGCTGGCTTTTCATATCACTTGTCCTGAACCAAACTGTGCTGGCTTTTCATATCACTTGTCCTGAACCAAACTGTGCTGGCTTTTCATATCACTTGTCCTGAACCAATCTGTGCTGGCTTTTCATATCACTTGTCCTGAACCAAACTGTGCTGGCTTTTCATATCACTTGTCCTGAACCAAACTGTGCTGGCTTTTCACATCACTTGTCCTGAACCAAACTGTGCTGGCTTTTCATATCACTTGTCCTGAACCAAACTGTGCTGGCTTTTCATATCACTTGTCCTGAACCAAACTGTGCTGGCTTTTCATATCACTTGTCCTGAACAAAACTGTGCTGGCTTTTCATATCACTTGTCCTAAACCAAATGTGCTGGCTTTTCATATCACTTGTCCTGAACCAAACTGTGCTGGCTTTTCATATGACTTGTCCTGAACCAAACTGTGCTGGCTTTTCATATCACTTGTCCTGAACCAAACTGTGCTGGCTTTTCATATCACTTGTCCTGAACCAAACTGTGCTGGCTTTTCATATCACTTGTCCTGAACCAAACTGTGCTGGCTTTTCATATCACTTGTCCTGAACCAAACTGTGCTGGCTTTTCATATCACTTGTCCTGAACCAAACTGTGCTGGCTTTTCATATCACTTGTCCTGAACCAAACTGTGCTGGCTTTTCATATCACTTGTCCTGAACCAAACTGTGCTGGCTTTTCATATCACTTGTCCTGAACCAAACTGTGCTGGCTTTTCATATCACTTGTCCTGAACCAAACTGTGCTGGCTTTTCATATCACTTGTCCTGAACCAAACTGTGCTGGCTTTTCATATCACTTGTCCTGAACCAAACTGTGCTGGCTTTTCATATCACTTGTCCTGAACCAAACTGTGCTGGCTTTTCTTTCACATGGTCTTTCCAGCACGGTTTCAGCAACTACGATGAATGGATGTATAACCAGACTAGCGCAACTCAGTAGTGTGAACAGGGTATAATATATTGATCTCTACCAGTCCTGTTCAGTACGTACCCCAGTGGCAGAAGTCAGAGGAGATGATGAACAAGTTGGATGGATCAGCCAGATACCTGCTGAGCAGTTGCCCATAATCCTGTTCTTTAGACTCACTGAGGGCTCCAACCAGCACTGGGACAATGCTGAGCTCATCTTTATGACTGGAGTAGGAAACAGAGACAACACATTACAAGTCTGTATGGGTGTGGTGCACTGGGGGCAGTTACCTGACCGAGATGGTAAAAGCTGTTACAGGGACTGAACACATGTAAACCAACCGAAGGTATCTGTATTAAACCCAACCTAATTAAACAGTGTGTGTTTTAATTAAACCCACCTAATTAAACCCAACCTAATTAAACAGTGTGTGTTTTAATTAAACCCAACCTAATTAAACAGTGTGTGTTTTAATTAAACCCAACCTAATTAAAACAGTGTGTGTTTTAATTAAACCCAACCTAATTAAAACAGTGTGTGTTTTAATTAAACCCAACCTAATTAAACAGTGTGTGATTTAATTAAACCCACCTAATTAAACAGTGTGTGTGTTTTAATTAAACCCACCTAATTAAACCCAACCTAATTAAACAGTGTGTGTTTTAATTAAACCCAACCTAATTAAACAGTGTGTGTTTTAATTAAACCCAACCTAATTAAACAGTGTGTGTTTTAATTAAACCCAACCTAATTAAACCCAACCTAATTAAACAGTGTTTGTTAATTAAACCCACCTAATTAAACCCACCTAATTAAACCCACCTAATTAAACAGTGTGTGTTTTAATTAAACCCAACCTAATTAAACAGTGTGTGTGTTTTAATTAAACCCACCTAATTAAACAGTGTTTGTTAATTAAACCCACCTAATTAAACCCACCTAATTAAACCCAACCTAATTAAACCCAACCTAATTAAACAGTGTGTGTTTTAATTAAACCCAACCTAATTAAACAGTGTGTGTTAATTAAACCCACCTAATTAAACCCAACCTAATTAAACAGTGTTTGTTAATTAAACCCACCTAATTAAACCCACCTAATTAAACCCAACCTAATTAAACCCAACCTAATTAAACGGTGTGTTTTAATTAAACCCACCTAATTAAACCCAACCTAATTAAACCCAACCTAATTAAACAGTGTGTGTTAATTAAACCCACCTAATTAAACCCAACCTAATTAAACAGTGTTTGTTAATTAAACCCACCTAATTAAACCCACCTAATTAAACCCAACCTAATTAAACCCAACCTAATTAAACGGTGTGTGTTTTAATTAAACCCACCTAATTAAACCCACCTAATTAAACGCACCTAATTAAACCGTGTGTGTTAATTAAACCCACCTAATTAAACGGTGTGTTAATTAAACCCAACTAATTAAACCCACCTAATTAAATAGTGTGCTAATTAAACCCAACTAATTAAACAGTGTGTGCTAATTAAACCCACCTAATTAAAACACTCAAACAGGAAACAGGAAGGATCTGTCTTATTTCTGTAGATTTTCACGACATTATCAAAAGTATGTGGACACGTGCTCATTGAACATTTCATTCCAGAGTGTCTCCCCTTTGAAGAGGGGGATGGTCGAAGCTGCTTTCCAATCTTTGGGGATCTCAGACGATATGAAAGAGGTTGAACAGGCTAGTAATAGGGGGTTGCAACAATTTCGGCAGATCATTTTAGAAAGAGAGGGTCCAGATTGTCTAGCCCGGCTGATTTGTAGGGGTCCAGATTTTGCAGCTCTTTCAGAACATCAGCTATCTGGATTTGGGTGAAGGAGAAGTGGGGGAGGTTTGGGTAAGTTGCTGTGTGGGGGTGCAGGGCTGTTGACCGGGGTAGGGGTAGCCAGGTGGAAAGCATGGCCAGCTGTAGAAAAATGCTTATTGAAATGCTAAATTATTGTGGATTTATCGGTGGTGACAGTGTTTCCTATCTTCAGTGCAGTGGGTAGCTGCGAGGAGGTGCTCTTATTCTCCATGGACTTTAGTGTCCAATAACTTTTTTGAGTTAGTACTACAGGATGCAAATTTCTGTTTGAAAAATATAGCCTTAGCTTTCCTAACTGACTGTGTATATTGGTTCCCAACTTCCCTGAAAAGTTGCATATCACGGGGGCTATTCGATGCTAATGCAGAAAGCCACAGGATGTTTTTGTGCTGGTTAAGGACAGTGAGGTCTGGGGTGAACCAAGGACTATATCTATTCCTAGTTCTAATTTTTTGGAATGGAGCATGCTTATTTAAGATGGTGAGGAAGGCACTTTTAAAGAATAACCAGGCATCCTCTACTGACGGAATGAGGTCAATATCCTTTCAGGATACCCGGGCCAGGTCGATTAGAAAGGGCTGCTCGCTAAAGTTAAGGGAGAGTTTGACAGTGATGAGGGGTGGTCGTTCGACCGCTGACCCATTACGGATTCAGGCAATGAGGCAGTGATCGCTGAGATCTTGGTTGAAAACAGCAGAGGTGTATTTGGAGGGCAGGTTGGTTAGGATGATATCTATGGAGGGTGTCCGTGTTTACGGATTTGGGGTTGTACATGGTAGATTCGTTGATCATTTGTGTGAGATTGAGGGCATCAAGCTTAGATTGTAGGATGGCCAGGGTATTAAGCATGTTCCAGTTTAGGTCACCTAGCAGCACGAGCTCTGAAGATAGATGGGGGGCAATCAATTCACATATGGTGTCCAGGGCACAGCTGGGGGCAGAGGGTGGTCTATAGCAAGCGGCAACGGTGAGAGACTTGTTTCTGGAAAGGTGGATTTTTAAAAGTAGAAGCTCAAATTGTTTGCGTACAGACATGGATAGTAAGACAGAACTCTGCAGGCTATCTCTGCAGTAGATTGCAACTCCAACCCCTTTGGCAGTTCTATCTTGTCAGAAAATGTTATAGTTAGGGATGGAAATGTCAGGGTTTTTGGTGGTCTTCCTAAGCCAGGATTCAGACACGGCTAAGACATCAGGGTTGGCAGAGTGTGCTAAAGCAGTGAATAAAACAAAAACTTAGGGAGGAGGCTTCTGATGTTATAGTGCATGAAACCAGGGCTTTTACAGTTACAGAAGTCAACAAATGAGAGCGGCTGGGGATTCGGAGTGGAGCTAGGCACTGCAGGGCCTGGATTAACCTCTACATCACCAGAGGAACAGAGGAGGAGTAGGATAAGGGTACGGATAAAGGCTATAAGAACTGGTCGTCTAGTAGGTTCGGAACAGAGAGTAAAAGGAGCAGGTTTCTGGGCACGATAGAATAGATTCAAGGCATAAATGTACAGACAAAAATGTATGGTAGGATGTGAGTACATTGGAGGTAAACCTAGGCATTGAGTGATGATGAGAGAGATATTAATATGGAGTTAGTCAAGAACATTAGTGAGGTCTGATGTTGGGCGATTAGGCCTGGCTCACAGTCGGAGGCTCCAATTCATCCCAAAGGTGTTTGATGGGTTTGAGGTCAGAGCTCTGTGCAGGACAGTCAAGTTTTTCCACACCGATCCTGACAAACCATCTCTGCATGGACCTCGCTTTGTGCACGTTGGGCATTTTCATGCTGGAACAGGAAATGGCCTTCCCCAAAATGCTGCCACAAAGTTAGCAGCACAGAATCAACTAGAATGTAATTTTAAGCTGTAGTGTTAAGATTTCCCTTCACTGAAACTAAAGGGCATAGCCAGAACCATTATTTATCCTCCACCAAAATTGTTGGCACTATGCATTGGGGCAGGTATCGCTCTCCTGGCATCTGCCAAACCCAGATTTATCCGTTAGACTGCCAGATGGTGAAGTGCGAATCATCGCTCCAGAGAACGCGTTTCCACTGCTCCAGAGTCCAATGGCGGTGAGCTTTACACCACTCCAGCCGACGCTTGGCATTGCTCGTGGTGATCTTAGCCTTGTGTGCGGCTGCTCGGCCATGGAAACCCATTTCAATAAGCTCCCAACGAACAGTTCTTGTGCTGACGTTGCTTCCAGAGGCAGTTTGGAACTCGGCAGTGAGTGTTGCAACGAAGGACAGACCATTTCTATGCGTAAGTAAGGGACATTCTACTGTCAATGTTTGTCTATGGTGATCGCATGGCTGTGTGCCCCGATTTTATACACCCGTCAGCAATATTTGTGGCTGAAAAAATCCACTAATTTGAAGGCGTGTCCACATACTTTTGGCCACGTTGTGTATTCCTGATAAAAAGGTGTGTGTGTGTTCATATAGTGGGCCTATTAATTGAGCATGCAGGCCTTACTTCATTAGTAAACAACCAATCATACGCCATAGTCAAGACTCAAACCATCCTGGAACTGGGGGGGGGAGAGAGCGCTTAACAAAATGTCAAGACAAACCAGTCATGAATCCCTGCTGGCTCCCACCACCACCCCTACCAGGCAGACAGGCTAGGTCTGTAGAGCCTCTCAGTCCTCTGTTACTGTACTCTCTACAGATGGATGGCTTAGTGATTATTGAAGCAGACGTTTGACAGGTCCTTTTTTCTTTATAGCTGCAGTGTGTTAGTCTGTCTTACCTCTCCATGGCTTTAGCAGTGTAAGGCAGATGCATTTCAATGCTGTGCTCCTCCTCGTCTGTCTGAAGACTCATCCTCTCAAACATCCCAGTCTTCCAGAGGTCAGCATAGACTAGAGGGAGGTGAGGATTCAATATACAGGAGGTCAGCATAGACTAGAGGGAGGTGAGGATTCAATATACAGGAGGTCAGCATAGACTAGAGGGAGGTGAGGATTCAATATACAGGAGGTCAGCATAGACTAGAGGGAGGTGAGGATTCAATATACAGGAGCTCAGCATAGACTAGAGGGAGGTGAGGATTCAATATACAGGAGGTCAGCATAGACTAGAGGGAGGTGAGGATTCAATATACACATATTCATGATTACTGGCCATGTGAGGTTTGAATTAGCATATTACAACAAGTCATTAGTTTAGACACTAGGGGTGTAACCAGTGTGGACATGGGTTCGGTCCGCACTGTGAACACAAATGAATACATAAAAATAAAAACACTAGGCCTGAGGGCTACGCTTGTACGCCACGACTACACATAGATCAGAAATACAGTGTAGACATTGTTCATGTTGAAAATGACTATTGTAGCTGGAAACGGACGATTTTCTATGGAATATCTACATAGGCGTACAGAGGCCCATTATCAGCAACTATCACTCCTGTGTTCCAATGACACGTTGCATTAGCTAATCCAAGTTTATCATTTCAAAAAGGCTAATTGATCATTAGAAAATTACAATATCGATAGCTATGTTTATAGCCGCAGATATGCACCCATTCTCAGTGGGTGAGAAGAATAGGAGTTTCGGTATCTCGTTAAAGTGCTCGAGCCACGTTACGAACTTCCCTCTCCCTTCCATTTCAGCAAACAGGAAGTACGAAGAAAGCTAAGGCAGAAGATGTCATGGAATTGGCCAATTCACCCTGTGTTGGGCTTACTACAGATGGATGGACCTCAATGGGGTACAGAGAGGTACTTCACATTACCCTGGAGAGTGGGACGTGAGAAGAAGAATGGTACAGACCCCTTTACGAGAGTCACAAGTGTACATCTTTTTGTCTTTGTAAGGAAAACTTTACAACCTATACACATGCATAATTGCACTTTTCAGTGTTGTTGATGAGTAATCGTGTCTTCACAATCAGGAATACCAACACTTTGTATTTTCTTAAACGAAAATGAACTACAGTAACTTTTGGAATTTAATTTTCCCGCTTTACCGAAACTGAACCGCGATCCCAAAACGGCAATACATACCCAGGCCGCGATCCCAAAACATACCCGGGCCGCGATCCCAAAACATACCCGGACCGCGATCCCAAAAGGGCAATACATACCCGGGCCGCGATCCCAAAACATACCCGGGCCGCGATCCCAAAACATACCAGGGGGCCGCAATCCCAAAACGTACCCGGACGCGATCCCAAAACGGCAATACATACCCGGGCCGCGATCCCTAAACATACCCGGGCCGCGATCCCAAAACATAGCCGGGCCGCGATCCCAAAACATAGCCGGACCGCGATCCCAAAACATACCCGGACCGCTATCCCAAAACATACCCGGACCGCAATCCCAAAACGGCAATACATACCCGGGCCGCGATCCAAAAACATACCAGGGCCGCGATCCCAAAACGGCAATACATACCCAGGCCGCGATCCCAAAACATACTCGGGTCGCGATCCCAAAACGGCAATACATACCCGGGCCGCGATCCCAAAACGGCAATACATACCCGGGCCGCGATCCCAAAACGGCAATACATACCCGGGACGCGATCCCAAAACATACCCGGGCCGCGATCCCAAAACATACCCGGGCCGCGATCCCAAAACTGCAAAACATACCCGGGCCGCGATCCCAATACATACCCGGGCCGCGATCCCAATACATACCCGGGCCGCGATCCCAAAACATACCCGGGCCGCGATCCCAAAACATACCCGGGCCGCGATCACAAAACGGCAATACATTCCCGGGCCGCGATCCCAAAACATACCCGGACCGCGATCCCAAAACGGCAATACATACCCGGGCCGCGATCCCAAAACATACCCGGGCCGCGATCCCAAAACAGCAATACATACCCGGGCCGCGATCCCAAAACATACCCGGGCCGCGATCCCAAAACAGCAATACATACCCGGGCCGCGATCCCAAAACATACCCGGGCCGCGATCCCAAAAAGGCAATACATACCCGGGCCGCGATCCCAAAACATACCCGGGCCGCGATCCCAAAACATACCAGGGCCGCGATCCCAAAACATACCCGGGCCGCGATCCCAAAACGGCAATACATACCCGGGCCGCGATCCCAAAACATACCCGGGCCGCGATCCCAAAACATACCCGGGCCGCGATCCCAAAACGGCAATACATACCCGGGCCGCGATCCCAAAACATACCCGGGCCGCGATCCCAAAACGACAATACATACCCGGGCCGCGATCCCAAAACCGCAATACATACCCGGGCCGCGATCCCAATACATACACGGGCCGCGATCCCAAAACTGCAATACATACCCGGGCCACGATCCCAATACATACCCGGGCCGCGATCCCAAAACGGCAATACATACCTGGGCCGCGATCCCAAAACATACCCGGGCCGCGATCCCAAAACGGCAATACATACCCGGGCCGCGATCCCAAAACATACCCGGGCCGCGATCCCAAAACATACCCGGGCTGCGATCCCAAAACGGCAATACATACCCGGGCCGCGATCCCAAAACATACCCGGGCCGCGATCCCAAAACAGCAATACATACCCGGGCCGCGATCCCAAAACATACCCGGGCCGCGATCCCAAAAAGGCAATACATACCCGGGCCGCGTTTCCAAAACATACCCGGGCCGCGATCCCAAAACATACTCGGGCCGCGATCCCAAAACATACCCGGGCCGCGATCCCAAAACATACCCGGGCCGCGATCCCAAAACGGCAATACATACCCGGGCCGCGATCCCAAAACATACCCGGGCCGCGATCCCAAAACGGCAATACATACCCGGGCCGCGATCCCAAAACATACCCGGGCCGCGATCCCAAAACGACAATACATACCCTGGCCGCGATCCCAAAACGGCAATACATACCTGGGCCGCGATCCCAAAACATACCCGGGCCGCGATCCCAAAAAGGCAATACATACCCGGGCCGCGATCCCAAAACATACACGGGCCGCGATCCCAAAACTGCAATACATACCCGGGCCGCGATCCCAATACCTACACGGGCCGCGATCCCAAAACGGCAATACATACCTGGGCCGCGATCCCAAAACATACCCGGGCCGCGATCCCAAAAAGGCAATACATACCCGGGCCGCGATCCCAAAACATACCCGGGCCGCGATCCCAAAACGGCAATACATACCCGGGCCGCGATCCCAATACATACCCGGGCCGCGATCCCAAAACTGCAACACATACCCGGGCCTACTAGACACACTGCAGCTTGTTTGGCAGCGTCAGTCAGATGGTTGGGTCCACTGAGGACATATACGTTCCCCCCCCCCACACACACATGTCAAGCTTCACCGTTTAAAACAAAACAGGGTTATTTTGTTACATTTGAAAATTACTCTTCTGGTCAATCCGGAGATTGCTGAGTGGTGTTTTTAAACCTCAGCAGAGGACAGGGCACAGTATGTATGTATGTATGTATGTATGTACCTACCATTCTGGTCAATCCTGAGATCGTAGAGAGGTGTTTTATAAACCTCAGCAGAGGACAGGGCACAGCGGGACAGAGGAACATGGTGAGACGGGCCCAAGATGAACACCCTGCGACTACAGGGGGAAGAGAGGAGTCCGTCACCTCACTCTGTCACCTTTACCTCCCTGACTCACATTAGCATAGCAGCTCAGTGGACCCAGTCATCGGGCCATTAGTAGCCTCGGCCCAGCAGGCTTCGCTCACGTCGCTCACGTAGTTCCAAGGTAAGGCTGTGACAGAGGCTAGGCCAATACTGCTAACTACTCTCTGTCTGAGGTAACTAAGGGGCAGATAGTTCCTTCAGGGTGAAACAGGGCAGGCAGATCTAAGGTTTGATAAGGAGGGAAAAATGTAGAAACGAAGAAAAAAAAAAAAAAAACAATACATTTACATTTTAAAACATCTAAAATGTCGATATAATATTATTATACTTTACACGGAAATTCATTACTGACAAAAGGTGTTCCGTTTAGAAAGTCCCCTGGACATTTTTAACGTAACTAAACGAGACGCGGTAAATGACTTACGTGACAGAAGGGTCTATTTGTTTGTAGGCGTGTGCAGCACAAGCACCACAGTAGGAATATCCAGCGTGCCTGAAAACACAGATGTCTGTTAGGTAGGAAATGACATCATGGCAGGCCAGACACCATTACAACAACACAAAACATAACATCCTTTGAGGATGTTCGACCTCCACTTTCCCCCCCATCAACACGTACACATTTTAGTCATTCATACACCGTTATCAAATCATATTTAGGAGTGACTCTTGATGACCAAGATGAGGCCTTGTCGCGTGACTGAGATATTATAATCATCAGTGGAGCTTACGGTGCTATGATGGCTCTAGCGGGGCTGATCGTGGATTGTGCTTGAGACAACCAACCTTCTAGTTGTGTATTTAGCTGGGAGCCTGCAGAAAGGGAAGAGGGGGAAACAAGTTAAAGAGAATTACACTTCATTACGAAACAGAAAATGAGTTGTCTGCTGTAGCCAACCACACAGGGCCTTCAGAAAGTATTCACAGCCCTGGACCTTTCCCACATTTTGTTGTGTTACAGCCTGAATTTAAAATGGATTACATTGAGATTGTGTCGATGGCTTACACACAATACCCCATAATGTCAAAGTCTAATTGTTTTGTTATACATACATACATACATACATACATACATACATACATACATACATACATACATACATACATACATACATACATACATACATACATATACACACAAACTCACACAAACTTTTCAGGACCCTATTTTTCAAAAGACAATTCGTGAAAATCCAAATAACTTCACAGATTTTCATTGTAAAGGGTTTAAACACTGTTTCCCATGCTTGTTCAATGAACCAAACAATTAATGAACATGCACCTGTGGAACGGTCGTTAAGACACTAACAGCTTACAGACGGTAGGCAATTAAGGTCACAGTTATGAAAACTTAGGACACTAAAGAGGCCATTCTACTGACTCTGATAAACACCAAAAGAAAGATGCCCAGGGTCCCTGCTCATCTGCGTGAACGTGCCTTAGGCATGTTGCAAGGAGGCATGAAGACTGCAGATGTGGCCAGGGCAATAAATTGCAATGTCCGTACTGTGAGTCGCCGAAGACAGCGCTACAGGGAGACAGGACGGACAGCTGATCGTTCTCGCAGTGGCAGGCCACGTGTAACAACACCTGCACAGGATCGGTACATCCGAACATCACACCCGCGGGACTGGTGAAGGATGCATCAACAAGGGGGTGCAGGGCTGTTGACCGGGGTAGGGGTAGCCAGGTGGAAAGCATGGCCAGCTGTAGAAAAATGCTTATTGAAATCAGTGCAGTGGGCAGCTGGGATGAGGTGCTCTTATTCTCCATGGGCTTCACAGTGTCGCAGAACTTTTTTGAGTTTGTGCTACAGGATGCAAATTTCTGTTTGAAAAAGCTAGCCTTCACTTTGCTTTCCTAACTGCCTGTATATATTTGTTCCTAACTTACCTGAAAAGTTGCGGGGGCCTAATCCAAGCTTATTGAGCTTATAAAAGGCTAATTGATCATTGGAGTCCTGATTAAAGAAGCAAAAAAACTGGCCTTCTTTAGACTAGTTGAGTATCTGGAGCATCAGCATTTGTGGGTTCAATTACAGACTCAAAAATGGCCAGAAACTTGGTCAGTCTATTCTTGTTCTGAGAAATTAAGGCGATTCCACGTGAGAAATTGCCAAGAAACTGAAGATCTTGTACAACGCTGTGTACTACTCCCTTTACAGAACAGTGCAAACTGGCTCTAACCAGAATAGAAAGAGTGGGAGGCCCCCCGTGCACAACTGAGCAAGAGGACAAGTACATTAGAGTGTCTAGTTTGAGAAACGGACGCCTCACAAGTCCTCAACTGACAGCTTCATTAAATAGTACCCACAAAACACCCGTTTCAATGTCAACCGTGAAGAGGCGACTCCGGGATGCTGGTCTTCTAGGCAGAGTTGCAAAGAAAAAGCCATATCTCAGACTGGCCAATAAAATTAAGATTAAGATGGACAAAAGAACAGACACTTGACAGAGGAACTCTGCCTGTAATAATACCACTGTAATTACATGTCTAATATGATTTTTGAATGACCATGTCATCTCTGTACCCCACACATCCAATTATATGTAAGGTCCCACAGTGGAGCAGTGAATTTCAAAAACAGACAACCACAAAGACCAGGGAAGTTTTCCAATTCCTAACAAATAAACTCCAACTCTACCTATTGGTATTTGGGTAAAAAAAGAAAAGGAAAAAAAAAAGCAGACATTGAACACCCCGTTGAGCTGAAGTTTTTAAATGACACTTTGGATGGTGTATCAATACACCCAGTCACTAATAAAGATAACCGAGTTGCCAGAGAGGAAGGAAACTTCTCAGGGATTTCACCATGAGGCAAATGGTGACTTTTAAAAAGTTATAGAATTTTTAACAGTTATAGAATTTAATGGGTTGTGATAGGAGAAAACTGAGGATGGATCAACATTGTAGTTACTCCACAAACCGAACCTAATTTACAGAGTGAAAAGGAAGCCTTTATCCAACACAAATATTCCACAACAAGGAACTAAAGTAATACTGCAAAAGAAAGTTGTGTTGTATTTGATTTGCCCCAAACATACATTACAGAGTACCACACTCCATATTTTCAAGCATTGTGGTGGCTGCACCATGTTATGGGTATGCTTGTAATCGTAAAGGACTGGGGAGTTTTTCCAGGATTAAAAGAAATGGAATGAAGCTAAGTACAGGCAAAATCCTAGAGGAAAAGCTGGTTGAGTCTGCTTTCCACCAGACACTGGGAGATGAATTCACCTTTCAGCAGGATAATAACCTAAAACACAAGGCCACATCTACACTGGAGTTGCTTAGCATGAAGACAGTGAATGTTCCCGAGTGGCTGAGTAACAGTTGACTTAAATCGACTTGAAAATGACTGTCCAGCAATGATCAACAACCAATTTGACAGAGCTTTTGAGCATTTGACGGGCAAATGTTGCACAATTCAGGTGTGGAAAGCTCTTACAGACTTACCCAGAAAGACTCAAAGTTGTAATCTTTACCAAAAGTTATTTTACAAAGTATTGACCCAGGGGTGTGAATACTTATGAGATATTTCATTGGCAATAAAAAGTCCTAAAAGTTTTCACTATCATTATGGGGTATTGTTTGTAGACGGTTGAGGGGGAAAAAAAGTGTCTTCCTTTTTTAAATTGAGGCTGTAAACACATTTACAGGAAGTCAAGAAGTCTGAAGGCACTGTAACCGTTAGCTAGCTAACTAACGACTCTATTTAGAGTCCGCTCTCATCAATATCCGCAGCGGCATCAACGTCAAGCTCAGCACCAGGAACTAATGCAAGTCACCTCACCTGGCGAGCAAATAAATACACTGGAACTACGCATAGTCAGTGTTCTGTTGGGTGTGTCTACAATTCAACTTCTGCTGTGGTCGTTTCTGTATTATTTCTGAGCATGGAATCGCTTAGCTGATTGGTTCATGTAAGGCTCGAATTGGAGAAAAGGGGGTATTCGTAAGAGGGGATGGCGTGGGTGACTGACTGGTGTCTGTTGGATGTGAGTATTGTGTGTGAAGGTCAGTCAGTACGCATGATATATTGACACGAGGGGGGAGGGGGGTGGATATAGTGCCTTGTTTGAGTGTGTATTGATAGGGACAAAGTAGTCAAATGTTGGCTACTGTGTACAGACTAACCCTGCTGCTGATGACACCAGCTTTAGTGGCACATGGTTTATTGTATGGTTACACATCCTCACGATCAGTCTTCATGGTCTTTCCAGGACAAACAAATCTGCAAGAGGTCAACTATAGGAGGCCTAGTATACTCACCACTGTATTTTGCTATAAATATTACTAGCTGTTGTGTACAGGGCATTCGGAAAGTATTCAGACCCCTTCACATTTTTGTTCCGTTACAGCCTTATTCTAAAATGGATTAAATAGACCCGCCCCCTCAATCTAAACACAATACAACAATGACAAATGGATTAAATAGACCATCCAGGCCTGGAGTTTAGTATACTACCACTGGTGTGCCATCCAGGCCTGGAGTTTAGTATACTACCACTGGTGTGCCATCCAGGCCTGGAGTTTAGTATACTACCACTGGTATGCCATCCAGGCCTGGAGTTTAGTATACTACCACTGGTCTGCCATCCAGGCCTGGAGTTTAGTATACTACCACTGGTGTGCCACCCAGGCCTGGAGTTTAGTATACTACCACTGGTCTGCCACTCCAGGCCTGGAGTTTAGTATACTACCACTGGTGTGCCACCCAGGCCTGGAGTTTAGTATACTACCACTGGTATGCCATCCAGGCCTGGAGTTTAGTATACTACCACTGGTCTGCCATCCAGGCCTGGAGTTTAGTATACTACCACTGGTGTGCCATCCAGGCCAGGAGTTTAGTATACTACCACTGGTGTGCCATCCAGGCCTGGAGTTTAGTATACTACCACTGGTGTGCCATCCAGGCCTGGAGTTTAGTATACTACCACTGGTGTGCCACCCAGGCCTGGAGTTTAGTATACTACTACTGGTGTGCCACCCAGGCCTGGAGTTTAGTATACTACCACTGGTGTGCCATCCAGGCCTGGAGTTTAGTATACTACCACTGGTCTGCCATCCAGGCCTGGAGTTTAGTATACTACCACTGGTCTGCCACCCAGGCCTGGAGTTTAGTATACTACCACTGGTGTGCCATCCAGGCCTGGAGTTTAGTATACTACCACTGGTGTGCCATCCAGGCCTGGAGTTTAGTATACTACCACTGGTGTGCCACCCAGGCCTGGAGTTTAGTATACTACTACTGGTGTGCCACCCAGGCCTGGAGTTTAGTATACTACCACTGGTGTGCCACCCAGGCCTGGAGTTTAGTATACTACCACTGGTGTGCCATCCAGGCCTGGAGTTTAGTATACTACCACTGGTCTGCCATCCAGGCCTGGAGTTTAGTATACTACCACTGGTCTGCCATCCAGGCCTGGAGTTTAGTATACTACCACTGGTCTGCCATCCAGGCCTGGAGTTTAGTATACTACCACTGGTGTGCCATCCAGGCCTGGAGTTTAGTATACTACCACCGGTGTGCCATCCAGGCCTGGAGTTTAGTATACTACCACTGGTGTACCACCCAGGCCTGGAGTTTAGTATACTACCACTGGTGTGCCACCCAGGCCTGGAGTTTAGTATACTACCACTGGTGTGCCACCCAGGCCTGGAGTTTAGTATACTACCACTGGTGTGCCACCCAGGCCTGGAGTTTAGTATACTACCACTACCACTGGTGTGCCACCCAGGCCTGGAGTTTAGTATACTACCACTGGTGTGCCACCCAGGCCTGGAGTTTAGTATACTACCACTGGTGTGCCACCCAGGCCTGGAGTTTAGTATACTACCACTGGTGTGCCATCCAGGCCTGGAGTTTAGTATACTACCACTGGTGTGCCATCCAGGCCTGGAGTTTAGTATACTACCACTGGTGTGCCATCCAGGCCTGGAGTTTAGTATACTACCACTGGTGTGCCATCCAGGCCTGGAGTTTAGTATACTACCACTGGTGTGCCATCCAGGCCTGGAGTTTAGTATACTACCACTGGTGTGCCACCCAGGCCTGGAGTTTAGTATACTACCACTGGTGTGCCATCCAGGCCAGGAGTTTAGTATACTACCACTGGTGTGCCATCCAGGCCAGGAGTTTAGTATACTACCACTGGTATGCCATCCAGGCCAGGAGTTTAGTATACTACCACTGGTCTGCCACTCAGGCCTGGAGTTTAGTATACTACCACTGGTGTGCCATCCAGGCCTGGAGTTTAGTATACTACCACTGGTGTGCCATCCAGGCCTGGAGTTTAGTATACTACCACTGGTGTGCCATCCAGGCCTGGAGTTTAGTATACTACCACTGGTGTGCCATCCAGGCCTGGAGTTTAGTATACTACCACTGGTGTGCCACCCAGGCCTGGAGTTTAGTATACTACCACTGGTGTGCCATCCAGGCCTGGAGTTTAGTATACTACCACTGGTGTGCCATCCAGGCCTGGAGTTTAGTATACTACCACTGGTATGCCATCCAGGCCTGGAGTTTAGTATACTACCACTGGTGTGCCATCCAGGCCTGGAGTTTAGTATACTACCACTGGTGTGCCATCCAGGCCTGGAGTTTAGTATACTACCACTGGTGTGCCACCCAGGCCTGGAGTTTAGTATACTACCACTGGTGTGCCATCCAGGCCTGGAGTTTAGTATACTACCACTGGTGTGCCATCCAGGCCTGGAGTTTAGTATACTACTACTGGTGTGCCACCCAGGCCTGGAGTTTAGTATACTACCACTGGTGTGCCACCCAGGCCTGGAGTTTAGTATACTACCACTGGTATGCCATCCAGGCCTGGAGTTTAGTATACTACCACTGGTGTGCCATCCAGGCCTGGAGTTTAGTATACTACCACTGGTGTGCCACCCAGGCCTGGAGTTTAGTATACTACCACTGGTATGCCATCCAGGCCTGGAGTTTAGTATACTACCACTGGTGTGCCATCCAGGCCTGGAGTTTAGTATACTACCACTGGTGTGCCATCCAGGCCTGGAGTTTAGTATACTACCACTGGTGTGCCATCCAGGCCTGGAGTTCAGTATACTACCACTGGTATGCCATCCAGGCCTGGAGTTTAGTATACTACCACTGGTGTGCCATCCAGGCCTGGAGTTTAGTATACTACCACTGGTGTGCCATCCAGGCCTGGAGTTTAGTATACTACCACTGGTGTGCCATCCAGGCCTGGAGTTTAGTATACTACCACTGGTGTGCCATCCAGGCCTGGAGTTTAGTATACTACCACTGGTGTGCCACCCAGGCCTGGAGTTTAGTATACTACCACTGGTGTGCCATCCAGGCCTGGAGTTTAGTATACTACCACTGGTGTGCCATCCAGGCCTGGAGTTTAGTATACTACCACTGGTATGCCATCCAGGCCTGGAGTTTAGTATACTACCACTGGTGTGCCATCCAGGCCTGGAGTTTAGTATACTACCACTGGTATGCCATCCAGGCCTGGAGTTTTCCCAGACTTAAAGGCTTTAATTGCATCAAGAAGTTCCTCCTCTGTAATTCGTCCTTCACATGAGTCTTTCCGTACAGATGTTAATTTTAGATTATTAAATAGAACACAAATCCTTACAATTAACTTTGGTTAGTGGAGATAGAGACTGAAACGAAAACACATGCTTACAAGTACTACACGTGCTTCCTCTTTCAAAAAAATTGTTCGGTGAATCATGGGTGACTCATTCTATCCCGTTCACTTTATTTAAAAAAATATATATATAATATAATACACATGATCTTTCTTGAATAAGTTCCTCCATTCCTTGTTGTTTCTCCTCTTAACTTATTCTCTGCCTCTACGGTTCAGTTTTTATTGCTGTCCAACGGTTAGTCCCCCTATTTCCTTCGTTAATATAAAAACTGAACCTAAAAAATGCTTTTGTTTTTAAAGACGAGCACGGAATTGCATGGCCTCTAAAAGCACATTTAAAAAAAGGGTCCCATACAATAAGGGGGATCTGCTATACCTAGACAGAATAGTTTGGGATAAATATATTTTCACCACCCCAGTCCTTTATCCACAACTTAAATCTTAATCTTAATCTCTTTTAGCCAGATAAATACTGATAGTATTTTCTGCTAAGACATTACAATTATAACTGGCTATACTTATTTCACCATAACGAGATACCAAAGTTTCAATTATATTTATCATCATATGAGTGTCCATTTTGCTGTACCAAGATATTTGCACTGCTATTAAGTAAACCTCCAATTGTTCTCCACTGATCCACCCGCTAAACCCCCCTCCCCCCAAATCCCAGATTGGGTTGTCGTCCCAGTGACTGGCTCCCCACCCACCCACCCGGATCCTACAATCTTACTGCTAAATCAAAACCATGCAGGGAGTTGAAATGATACACCATCTTGTATTTCTTGGCAAGTAAACATGTTTCAATAAACCAGTAGATTAGTCTGTCTATAAAGCAAATAAGTGGACATGGTTTTGTATTCAGGACAGAGTTTATTTACTCTGGAGACCAAGGTGAGTTTACACAGCAGTATGTAGGAACAATTATGACACACACACACACACACACACACACACACACACAGTAGAAGAAAAATATACTACTAACACCTATTATAAAGACTACGGTTCCTAAGGGAATACTGGCATGTACGCTAGCAGTCAGGAAGCAAGTTCAGGAAGTGAAACGTTAAATAAATAAATAGGAATCATAATACAAAACAAGAAACAACAACAACAAACAGACTTGAAACAATGATGCCTGGGGAAGGAACCAAATGGAGTGACATATATAGGGAAGGAACCAAAGGGAGAGACATATATAGGGAAGGAACCAAAGGGAGTGACATATATAGGGCAGGAACCAAAGGGAGTGACATATATAGGGAAGGAACCAAAGGGAGTGACATATATAGGGAAGGAACCAAAGGGAGTGACATATATAGGGAAGGAACCAAAGGGAGTGACATATATAGGGAAGGAACCAAAGGGAGTGACATATATAGGGAAGGAACCAAAGGGAGTGACATATATAGGGAAGGAAACAAAGGGAGTGACATATATAGGGCAGGTAATCAAGGAGGTGATGGAGTCCAGGTGAGTGTCATTATTTATGCACTGATACACGTGTGCACCATAACGAGCAGCTTGGTGACCTCGAGGCTGGAGATAATAAAATATGCAATGATCAGATTAACAATGAGGTGTGTGGACGCGCTGAACAAATTAATGCACACCAGTAGACCTTTCCGAACGCAATCAAAAGTTACAACTGACCACGGAATAAAGACCCACCTGACCACGGAATAAAGACCCACCTGACCACGGAATAAAGACCATCTGACCACGGAATAAAGACCTACTGACCACGGAATAAAGACCATCTGACCACGGAATAAAGACCTACTGACCACGGAATAAATACCGTTGGAATAAAGACCCACTGACCACGGAATAAAGACCGTTGGAATAAAGACCCACTGACCATGGAATAAAGACCGTTGGAATAAAGACCCACTGACCATGGAATAAAGACCGTTGGAATAAAGACCCACTGACCATGGAATAAAGACCGTTGGAATAAAGACCCACTGACCATGGAATAAAGACCGTTGGAATAAAGACCCACTGACCATGGAATAAAGACCCACCTGACTACGGAATAAAGACCCGCCTGACCACGGAATAAAGACCATGGAATATAGACCGTGATCACTTATGTGAGGAGCTCTACACCACACGGGTCAGTATAACAAACGGTGATTTGATGTGTACCGGCATGATGTTACTGAGCTATAGGACCGAGGAGTGCGTGTTTCCACACTCTTGCTCTATGGGGCACAGCTTTAGTCTGTATGCAACAGCGCACTGGTTTACTGGGAGAAGAGAATTCCCCTACCCAAGAACGGTAAAGTACTGGTTCTAATCAGTATCAGTATCGACCAATCAGCTTGCTGCAAACTCTTATCACACTTCTGGAGAAAAAAATAAAATAAAAAAATGGTGTTCAACCAGATGCAATGTCATTTCTCTGTAAACAAATTGACAGACTTACAGAATGCGCTGACAACAAACGACCGATGATTGGTTGAAATACATCGATAATAGAATTGTGGGAGCTATAGCGTTAGATTTCAGAGCAGCCTTCGATGTTATTGACCATAACCGGTAGGGATGAGATCTGGAAGTTAAAGGACGACATGCTGCTTACTTAGCGAGTAACAGATTTCATCTGCTACACTAATCCCTTCAAGATCTAGCGAGGTTAGTCATCAAAATAGAAAATAGTGCGGTTCGGTGACCCACGTTTGTGTGATGAGATACTTGGCGGAGACCTGAAGCTAGACAAGTCTCTTGCAAGAGTACTCATTATAAAAGGGGTAATGTGACTGACTGGGTTATGACGGTTAGCCTACTGAGCTAAAGTCTAGGCATTGATTCTGTCTCTTGAGGTCAAAGGGTACCTGGTTCACACTCAGTCAGTCACAAGCTCAAGATTAATTAGGGAGTGTTATTGGGCTATGACAGGGCTATTCACACTCCATTATAACGTGTCTATACCTCACACTCAACGTCAACAAAACTAAGGAGATGATTGTAAACTTCAGGAAACAGCAGAGGGAACACCCCCCTATCCACATCGATGGAACAGTAGTGGAGAGGGTAGTAAGTTAAGTTCCTCGGCGTACACATCACAGACAAACTGAATTGGTCCACCCACACAGACAGCATTGTGAAGAAGGCGCAGCAGCGCCTCTTCAACCTCAGGAGGCTGAAGAAATTTGGCTTGTCACCAAAAGCACTCAAACTTCTACAGATGCACAATCGAGAGCATCCTGTCGGGCTGTATCACCGCCTGGTACGGCAACTGCTCCGCCCACAACCGCAAGGCTCTCCAGAGGGTAGTGAGGTCTGCACAACGCATCACCGGAGGCAAACTACCTGCCCTCCAGGACACCTACACCACCCGATGTCACAGGAAGGCCAAAAAGATCATCAAGGACAACAACCAACCGACCCATTGCCTGTTCACCCCGCTATCATCCAGAAGGCGAGGTCAGTACAGGTGCATCAAAGCTGGGACCGAGAGACTGAAAAACAGCTTCTATCTCAAGGCCATCAGACTGTTAAACAGCCACCACTAACATTGAGTGGCTGCTGCCAACACACTGACTCAACTCCAGCCACTTTAATAATGGGAATTGATGGGAAATTATGTAAAATATATCACTAGCCACTTTAAACAATGCTACCTAATATAATGTTTACATACCCTACATTATTCATCTCATATGTATATGTATATACTGTACTCTATATCATCTACTGCATCTTTATGTACATGTTCTTTATCCCTTTACACTTGTAAAGGTAAGGTAGTAGTTTTGGAATTGTTAGCTAGATTACTTGTTGATTATTACTGCATTGTCAGAACTAGAAGCACAAGCATTTCGCTACACTCACATTAACATCTGCTAACCATGTGCATGTGACAAATAAAATTTGATTAGATTTTTTAGAGGGGAACAAAAGGCTAAGAGAGTCTTAGCTTTCAGAAATGGGATCATAACAGCGTATAGGCAAACGGTTCAAACGCTAGAGCCAATTTCATTGGAAGAAAATAAATGACACTTTGAGAAACTTGAAATTGTAGTTTGGAAACTCGATACAAACAATGCATGTAATATTTACCGTATTGAAACTGAATAATTATTGAATTTCAAAATGTAATTAGACATTTAAAAACTGAATGCAATATTAATTCAATTCAGTTTCAAACCATGAAATACAAGTTCAATTTATGATTTAAATTAGAAAATTTGTGCATTTCCAAAATATTACATTCAAATTAAAAAAATATTGAATTTAAATGCAGTTTCTTTTGGCACTGAAATTGCTCCGTAGGGGGCTCTGTGTTGAAGCCACAGTGCCTCCATCTTGGAACTCCCTCACCATTGTGTTGAAGCCACTGTGCCTCCATCTTGGAACTCCCTCACCATTGTGTTGAAGCCACAGTGCCTCCATCTTGGTACACCTATTGTAAAAAATATTTTTGGAAGCTATAGAAATGAATTCATTAATGTCTACATTCGTTTTATATATTATATTACAGACACATTATTGCATGTTTGTAACTTACATGTGAAAACATATAAAAACATTTTCCTAAAGTATAATTTTAGATTATTAATGCTACTGTCCCTACTACAACAAAAATACTTAAATATGAGATTTTGTCCTTGAAACACTTAATTGAAATACTATAGAATTCCATCCATTCCTATGGAAGACTGCTCCTACTGGGGGGTGCCAATATGGCCGACTGGTGGCTTCAAAGCCTCTCACTGGCCAATACGTAATATCAGCAATGTAAGGTTTATATGACCAGGCCATTTCATCTCGCCAGGACAGAAAAGAAAAAAAGAAAAATAAACATTTGCAGGTTTTGTTGCTCTCAACCAACAGAGAGAGCATGGTCTGTCCTTTCCTTCCTCCTTCTGCTATCCTCCTCAATTAGTCAACTAGCTAGCAACCAATCTATACTGAACAAAAATATAAACGCAACATATAAAGTGTTAGTTTCATGAGCTGAAATAAAGGATCTCAAATGTTCCATATGCACAAAAAGCTTACTTAGCTCAAATTGTGCACATGTTTGTTTACATCCCTGTTAGTGAGCATTTCTCCTTTGCCAAGATAATCAATCCACCTGACAGGTGTGGCATATCAAGAAGTTGATTAAATAACATGATCATTACACAGGTGCACCTTGTGCTGGGGGTGATAAAAGACCACTAAAATGTGCAGTTATGTCAGTGCCACAGATGTGTCCAGTTGAGGGAGTGTGTAATTGACATGCTGACTGCAGGATTGTCCACCAGAGCTGTTGCAGGAGAATGTAATGTTAATTTCTCTACCATAAGCCGCTTCCGTGATTTTAGAGAATTTGGCTGTACGTCCAACCTGCCTCACAACCGCAGACCACATGTAACCACACCAGCCAGCGTTTGAGACCAGCCACCCGGCCAGCTGATGAAACCGAGTAGTATTTCTGTGCTTCTTACCAGTCATGTGAAATCCATAGATTAGGACATAATTAATTTATTTCAATTGACTGATTTCCTTATATGAAGTGTAACTATGTAAAATAATTTCCAGGACACCAGCCCAGAGAAACTAGTCTGCAACTAGTCTGCAGCCAGTAGCTTGGTTAGCTAACCCTGCTAGCAACTTCCCTGGACACCAACCCAAACATTACCTAGACCAGTCTGCTCGCTAGCTAGGTTAGCTAACCCAGCTAGCAACTTCCCTGGACACCAACCCAAACATTACCTAGACCAGTCTGCTCGCTAGCTTGGTTAGCTAACCCTGCTAGCAACTTCCCTGGACACCAACCCAAACATTACCTAGACCAGTCTGCTTGCTAGCTAGGTTAGCTAACCCAGCTAGCAACTTCCCTGGACACCAACCCAAACATTACCTAGACCAGTCTGCTCGCTAGCTAGGTTAGCTAACCCAGCTAGCAACTTCCCTGGACACCAACCCAAACATTACCTAGACCAGTCTGCTCGCTAGCTAGGTTAGCTAACCCAGCTAGCAACTTCCCTGGACACCAACCCAAACATTACCTAGACCAGTCTGCTCGCTAGCTAGGTTAGCTAACCCAGCTAGCAACTTCCCTGGACACCAACCCAAACATTACCTAGACCAGTCTGCTCGCTAGCTAGGTTAGCTAACCCAGCTAGCAACTTCCCTGGACACCAACCCAAACATTACCTAGACCAGTCTGCTCGCTAGCTAGGTTAGCTAACCCAGCTAGCAACTTCCCTGGACACCAATCCAAACATTACCTAGACCAGTCTGCTCGCTAGCTAGGTTAGCTAACCCAGCTAGCAACTTCCCTGGACACCAACCCAAACATTACCTAGACCAGTCTGCTCGCTAGCTAGGTTAGCTAACCCAGCTAGCAACTTCCCTGGACACCAACCCAAACATTACCTAGACCAGTCTGCTCGCTAGCTAGGTTAGCTAACCCAGCTAGCAACTTCCCTGGACACCAATCCAAACATTACCTAGACCAGTCTGCTCGCTAGCTAGGTTAGCTAACCCTGCTAGCAACTTCCCTGGTCTCTGGCCCATTCCCCCGGTCCAATTCTATACCTGAGGCGGCGTACCAACTGCCAGCGTGACTTGCTTCTCTGCACACTGTTCGGTTGGACATCTTAACTCCGGAGCTGCCAATCTTGGTAAACTGGAACCTTGTCAGGTAGAAAAAGTAAAAACTCCGGGAGTGGGGGGGGAAGAGGAAAACAACTGGGCAGATAGAAAACAACCAACAAAAACAAAACGTCGACAAAGACAAAGAAGGAATGCAAAAAAAAAAAATAGGAAGTTAGCCAGCCAGCTAACGTTAGATAAAAAAAAATGCTGAGAAAAGTGATTCTATTTGATAGTTAGCCAGCAGACTACTTTAAAATGCAATACTTTTAAACGATAATTACGGATGAACAAAATCTCAATGCAGTGTTGTCAGTTGGTTGTCATAAATAACACCATTTGACTTGACTAAAACCGGTATGACATAAATCGGGATAGCTAGTAGCTCACTGTGCATCAGAATATTTTTACGCCTGCTGCTTTCGTTAGATCCGACTCCAAGTAAATAACAACCAGCCATTGGCCGGCACCATATTTTACTTTACACGGATTGGTTGCTTCTTGATGGCAGGTAATAAGGCGGTGTTAAACGTTTACTAAAAATGACGTAAGGCTGCGTGGATTGGCTGCTCGAAGAGCATGTGAAACGATTCGTTAAAAAAAATGTGTTAGGCGTGGCTATGACCCAGCTGTAGAAAGAGTCGGTTCACCGGCATAACAAATATGATATATTTCTTAATTTCTTCCCATGAAATACTTAAATAGATATCGTAACAAAGAATAGTTATTACGTTTTGAAGCGATTCAAAAAGAGCCCTTTTGCCGTGATATTGTCTACCGCAATGCCGTGACCCGGATTCGAACCGGGGTTGCTGCGGCCACAACGCAGAGTACTAACCACTATACGATCACGGCGAGCTACCAGGGCTTATATGTACATGGGATAGATCCCCCTCCCATAGAACGCGCATTCACCGCATTTCGTTGGAGGTGTTGCTAATCCTGTAATTCTCATTTAATTTAAATCATGGTACAAAGCTGATTTTTCTCAATGTAAACTGTGCATTTTCGGGACTTCTTTGGGACACCATGGCCCGGTTCCCCGGTTGAGTGGAGATTTCAGTTAAGGACCAACGGATTGATCTAAAATGTACAAACTCTGTCCACCACTGGGCCATGCAAAACGAACTCGCCCATTGTTGTGTATAAATAGGCGGATTCGATTTAGCTGAGCGGCGGGCACCGGACATCTGCTCGTTTCATCATCGGGAATCTGTGCCACTCAGTAATTTGGTCAACAAGGCCAGAAACATAAAATACATGTTTTCATTGTCTAACTCGTCTTCATTCGGAAAGGCAGATAAAGCCCAAAAGCAATCACTTTTACATGTGAAAACAAAGAGGGCTACTCATTACTCCACATGTCCTTTAAGTCACTTTGCTTTAAGCCGATTTCGCAGTGGGTTTTGAATCAATAGGAAAAAATAATAAATAAATCAGGATGTTGCCTTGTAGACTGTTATATATAAGGCTCCCTGCAGACTGCCTACTAGGCAGCGTTCTGATTTATCAGTCTCTGAGGCTGCTATTGAATCTGATAAGCCTGCCAGGAATAGAGCCCACCCAGTCTCATATACATAATGCACTGACTGCTAATCTGCCTGCCAGGAGCTTTACCTATGAAATAGCCTACAAGGTAGAATCCTGATTTATCAGTCTCTGAGGCTGCTATTGAATCTGATAAGCCTGCCAGGAATAGAGCCCACCCAGTCTTGATCATATACATAATGCACTGACTGCTAATCTGCCTGCCAGGAAGGAGCTTTACCTATGAAATAGCCTACAAGGTAGAATCCTGATTTATCAGCCACTGAGACTGCTATTGAATTTGATCAGACTGTCAGGAATGGAGCTCACCCACTATACATATACATATTATCCATAAAACATGAAGTGTCCCTTACAATTATACACATATCAGTTATGCATGCTAACAACTAGCATATATAACTAGCTCGCTAACTAACAAGACTACCTGGCTAGCTAGCTCGCTCACAAGACTAGCCAAGTTAGCTGCTTGCATGCGATTGGCTTTGGTCTTGGGGGTGGCATACAGCCTGGGAGGCTTAGCTGTCTGTTGGGCATTGTTTAGGGCTCAGATTCCCCAATCTCTTAGTTCACGGTAAGGAACATTAAGCCTGCTAACACTCTAATTTATAAACTGATAATGAAAGCATAATGTTAGCATGACATGTCTATTGTAGCAATCAATTAAAACACGTCCTGGTCCACAGTGGGCTCTGCCGGCTCAACCAATAAGGGCGGGATCTGCATTGAATAGTAACGCAGAGTGGGGATTCATTTCCTGAATCTGAATTGTTCATGTTTATTGACCCGCTAGTCTGTCAATCTGTGCATTGCGGAAATTGAAAATGCGCCAACCTGAACGCACATGATTCCAAGTTAAAGTAATTCACACTTTTAAATATTATGAATCGTTTAAAAAAAATCTACATATCAGCCATCATGGCCTTTTAGTGCATGTCTGTGTGCTGGATGTGAACCAGTGTGAGGATAGAGCAAGCGACATTTCAGCAGCAGGTATATAATAACGACTAACTAGATAACCAATTAAAAACTTAACTTATAGCAGTTCTCGCTAGGTAACTATAGCTAACTAAGCATTCATGTTGACACCTTTTCGCCGGCACAGTAGATAAATATGTACCGTTGGAAAGCTGGGCTTCCCCTCAATTAAACAGTAGCCATGTATATTCGATAAAGTTACAAAATATTATAAGAATAGCCTAATTGACAAATAATTTGCTGTGCATAGATCTCCCCTGAAACATGTATATTAGAGCACAGTATATACTGTATGTGAACATGTCTAGTTAGATACAGTTCCTGGCTCTGAGGTAGCTGACCTTATCCATTTAGATACAGTTCCTGGCTCTGAAGTTGCTGACCTTATCCATTTAGATACAGTTCCTGGCTCTGAGGTAGCTGACCTTATCCAGTTAGATACAGTTCCTGGCTCTGAGGTAGCTGACCTTATCCATTTAGATACAGTTCCTGGCTCTGAGGTAGCTGACCTTATCCATTTAGATACAGTTCCTGGCTCTGAGGTAGCTGACCTTATCCATTTAGATACAGTTCCTGGCTCTGAAGTAGCTGACCTTATCCAGTTAGATACAGTTCCTGGCTCTGAGGTAGCTGACCTTATCCATTTAGATACAGTTCCTGGCTCTGAAGTAGCTGACCTTATCCATTTAGATACAGTTCCTGGCTCTGAAGTAGCTGACCTTATCCAGTTAGATACAGTTCCTGGCTCTGAGGTAGCTGACCTTATCCATTTAGATACAGTTCCTGGCTCTGAAGTAGCTGACCTTATCCATTTAGATACAGTTCCTGGCTCTGAGGTAGCTGACCTTATCCATTTAGATACAGTTCCTGGCTCTGAAGTAGCTGACCTTATCCATTTAGATACAGTTCCTGGCTCTGAAGTAGCTGACCTTATCCATTTAGATACAGTTCCTGGCTCTGAGGTAGCTGACCTTATCCATTTAGATACAGTTCCTGGCTCTGAGGTAGCTGACCTTATCCATTTAGATACAGTTCCTGGCTCTGAAGTAGCCGACCTTATCCAGTTAGATACAGTTCCTGGCTCTGAGGTAGCTGACCTTATCCATTTAGATACAGTTCCTGGCTCTGAGGTAGCTGACCTTATCCATTTAGATACAGTTCCTGGCTCTGAAGTAGCTGACCTTATCCAGTTAGATACAGTTCCTGGCTCTGAGGTAGCTGACCTTATCCATTTAGATACAGTTCCTGGCTCTGAAGTAGCTGACCTTATCCAGTTAGATACAGTTCCTGGCTCTGAAGTAGCTGACCTTATCCATTTAGATACAGTTCCTGGCTCTGAAGTAGCTGACCTTATCCATTTAGATACAGTTCCTGGCTCTGAAGTAGCTGACCTTATCCATTTAGATACAGTTCCTGGCTCTGAGGTAGCTGACCTTATCCATTTAGATACAGTTCCTGGCTCTGAAGTAGCTGACCTTATCCATTTAGATACAGTTCCTGGCTCTGAGGTAGCTGACCTTATCCAGTTAGATACAGTTCCTGGCTCTGAAGTAGCTGACCTTATCCAGTTAGATACAGTTCCTGGCTCTGAAGTAGCTGACCTTATCCAGTTAGATACAGTTCCTGGCTCTGAAGTAGCTGACCTTATCCATTTAGATACAGTTCCTGGCTCTGAAGTAGCTGACCTTATCCAGTTAGATACAGTTCCTGGCTCTGAGGTAGCTGACCTTATCCATTTAGATACAGTTCCTGGCTCTGAAGTAGCTGACCTTATCCAGTTAGATACAGTTCCTGGCTCTGAGGTAGCTGACCTTATCCATTTAGATACAGTTCCTGGCTCTGAAGTAGCTGACCTTATCCAGTTAGATACAGTTCCTGGCTCTGAAGTAGCTGACCTTATCCATTTAGATACAGTTCCTGGCTCTGAAGTAGCTGACCTTATCCAGTTAGATACAGTTCCTGGCTCTGAGGTAGCTGACCTTATCCATTTAGATACAGTTCCTGGCTCTGAAGTAGCTGACCTTATCCATTTAGATACAGTTCCTGGCTCTGAGGTAGCTGACCTTATCCAGTTAGATACAGTTCCTGGCTCTGAAGTAGCTGACCTTATCCATTTAGATACAGTTCCTGGCTCTGAGGTAGCTGACCTTATCCAGTTAGATACAGTTCCTGGCTCTGAAGTAGCTGACCTTATCCATTTAGATACAGTTCCTGGCTCTGAGGTAGCTGACCTTATCCATTTAGATACAGTTCCTGGCTCTGAAGTAGCTGACCTTATCCAGTTAGATACAGTTCCTGGCTCTGAGGTAGCTGACCTTATCCATTTAGATACAGTTCCTGGCTCTGAAGTAGCTGACCTTATCCATTTAGATACAGTTCCTGGCTCTGAAGTAGCTGACCTTATCCATTTAGATACAGTTCCTGGCTCTGAGGTAGCTGACCTTATCCAGTTAGATACAGTTCCTGGCTCTGAAGTAGCTGACCTTATCCATTTAGATACAGTTCCTGGCTCTGAAGTAGCTGACCTTATCCATTTAGATACAGTTCCTGGCTCTGAGGTAGCTGACCTTATCCAGTTAGATACAGTTCCTGGCTCTGAAGTAGCTGACCTTATCCATTTAGATACAGTTCCTGGCTCTGAAGTAGCTGACCTTATCCATTTAGATACAGTTCCTGGCTCTGAAGTAGCTGACCTTATCCATTTAGATACAGTTCCTGGCTCTGAAGTAGCTGACCTTATCCATTTAGATACAGTTCCTGGCTCTGAAGTAGCTGACCTTATCCATTTAGATACAGTTCCTGGCTCTGAAGTAGCTGACCTTATCCATTTAGATACAGTTCCTGGCTCTGAGGTAGCTGACCTTATCCAGTTAGATACAGTTCCTGGCTCTGAAGTAGCTGACCTTATCCAGTTAGATACAGTTCCTGGCTCTGAAGTAGCTGACCTTATCCATTTAGATACAGTTCCTGGCTCTGAAGTAGCTGACCTTATCCATTTAGATACAGTTCCTGGCTCTGAGGTAGCTGACCTTATCCATTTAGATACAGTTCCTGGCTCTGAGGTAGCTGACCTTATCCATTTAGATACAGTTCCTGGCTCTGAAGTAGCTGACCTTATCCAGTTAGATACAGTTCCTGGCTCTGAGGTAGCTGACCTTATCCATTTAGATACAGTTCCTGGCTCTGAAGTAGCTGACCTTATCCATTTAGATACAGTTCCTGGCTCTGAGGTAGCTGACCTTATCCATTTAGATACAGTTCCTGGCTCTGAAGTTGCTGACCTTATCCATTTAGATACAGTTCCTGGCTCTGAGGTAGCTGACCTTATCCATTTAGATACAGTTCCTGGCTCTGAAGTAGCTGACCTTATCCAGTTAGATACAGTTCCTGGCTCTGAGGTAGCTGACCTTATCCATTTAGATACAGTTCCTGGCTCTGAGGTAGCTGCCCTTATCCATTTAGATATAGTTCCTGGCTCTGAAGTAGCTGACCTTATCCATTTAGATACAGTTCCTGGCTCTGAGGTAGCTGACCTTATCCATTTAGATACAGTTCCTGGCTCTGAAGTAGCTGACCTTATCCATTTAGATACAGTTCCTGGCTCTGAGGTAGCTGACCTTATCCATTTAGATACAGTTCCTGGCTCTGAGGTAGCTGACCTTATCCATTTAGATACAGTTCCTGGCTCTGAAGTAGCTGACCTTATCCATTTAGATACAGTTCCTGGCTCTGAAGTAGCTGACCTTATCCATTTAGATACAGTTCCTGGCTCTGAAGTAGCTGACCTTATCCAGTTAGATACAGTTCCTGGCTCTGAAGTAGCTGACCTTATCCAGTTAGATACAGTTCCTGGCTCTGAAGTAGCTGACCTTATCCATTTAGATACAGTTCCTGGCTCTGAGGTAGCTGACCTTATCCATTTAGATACAGTTCCTGGCTCTGAGGTAGCTGACCTTATCCATTTAGATACAGTTCCTGGCTCTGAGGTAGCTGACCTTATCCATTTAGATACAGTTCCTGGCTCTGAGGTAGCTGACCTTATCCATTTAGATACAGTTCCTGGCTCTGAGGTAGCTGACCTTATCCATTTAGATACAGTTCCTGGCTCTGAAGTAGCTGACCTTATCCATTTAGATACAGTTCCTGGCTCTGAAGTAGCTGACCTTATCCATTTAGATACCGTTCCTGGCTCTGAAGTAGCTGACCTTATCCAGTTAGATACAGTTCCTGGCTCTGAAGTAGCTGACCTTATCCAGTTAGATACAGTTCCTGGCTCTGAAGTAGCTGACCTTATCCATTTAGATACAGTTCCTGGCTCTGAAGTAGCTGACCTTATCCATTTAGATACAGTTCCTGGCTCTGAGGTAGCTGACCTTATCCAGTTAGATACAGTTCCTGGCTCTGAAGTAGCTGACCTTATCCATTTAGATACAGTTCCTGGCTCTGAAGTAGCTGACCTTATCCATTTAGATACAGTTCCTGGCTCTGAGGTAGCTGACCTTATCCAGTTAGATACAGTTCCTGGCTCTGAAGTAGCTGACCTTATCCATTTAGATACAGTTCCTGGCTCTGAAGTAGCTGACCTTATCCATTTAGATACAGTTCCTGGCTCTGAAGTAGCTGACCTTATCCATTTAGATACAGTTCCTGGCTCTGAAGTAGCTGACCTTATCCATTTAGATACAGTTCCTGGCTCTGAAGTAGCTGACCTTATCCATTTAGATACAGTTCCTGGCTCTGAAGTAGCTGACCTTATCCATTTAGATACAGTTCCTGGCTCTGAGGTAGCTGACCTTATCCAGTTAGATACAGTTCCTGGCTCTGAAGTAGCTGACCTTATCCAGTTAGATACAGTTCCTGGCTCTGAAGTAGCTGACCTTATCCATTTAGATACAGTTCCTGGCTCTGAAGTAGCTGACCTTATCCATTTAGATACAGTTCCTGGCTCTGAGGTAGCTGACCTTATCCATTTAGATACAGTTCCTGGCTCTGAGGTAGCTGACCTTATCCATTTAGATACAGTTCCTGGCTCTGAAGTAGCTGACCTTATCCAGTTAGATACAGTTCCTGGCTCTGAGGTAGCTGACCTTATCCATTTAGATACAGTTCCTGGCTCTGAAGTAGCTGACCTTATCCATTTAGATACAGTTCCTGGCTCTGAGGTAGCTGACCTTATCCATTTAGATACAGTTCCTGGCTCTGAAGTTGCTGACCTTATCCATTTAGATACAGTTCCTGGCTCTGAGGTAGCTGACCTTATCCATTTAGATACAGTTCCTGGCTCTGAAGTAGCTGACCTTATCCAGTTAGATACAGTTCCTGGCTCTGAGGTAGCTGACCTTATCCATTTAGATACAGTTCCTGGCTCTGAGGTAGCTGCCCTTATCCATTTAGATACAGTTCCTGGCTCTGAAGTAGCTGACCTTATCCATTTAGATACAGTTCCTGGCTCTGAGGTAGCTGACCTTATCCATTTAGATACAGTTCCTGGCTCTGAAGTAGCTGACCTTATCCATTTAGATACAGTTCCTGGCTCTGAGGTAGCTGACCTTATCCATTTAGATACAGTTCCTGGCTCTGAGGTAGCTGACCTTATCCATTTAGATACAGTTCCTGGCTCTGAAGTAGCTGACCTTATCCATTTAGATACAGTTCCTGGCTCTGAAGTAGCTGACCTTATCCATTTAGATACAGTTCCTGGCTCTGAAGTAGCTGACCTTATCCAGTTAGATACAGTTCCTGGCTCTGAAGTAGCTGACCTTATCCAGTTAGATACAGTTCCTGGCTCTGAAGTAGCTGACCTTATCCATTTAGATACAGTTCCTGGCTCTGAGGTAGCTGACCTTATCCATTTAGATACAGTTCCTGGCTCTGAGGTAGCTGACCTTATCCATTTAGATACAGTTCCTGGCTCTGAGGTAGCTGACCTTATCCATTTAGATACAGTTCCTGGCTCTGAGGTAGCTGACCTTATCCATTTAGATACAGTTCCTGGCTCTGAGGTAGCTGACCTTATCCATTTAGATACAGTTCCTGGCTCTGAAGTAGCTGACCTTATCCATTTAGATACAGTTCCTGGCTCTGAAGTAGCTGACCTTATCCATTTAGATACAGTTCCTGGCTCTGAAGTAGCTGACCTTATCCAGTTAGATACAGTTCCTGGCTCTGAAGTAGCTGACCTTATCCAGTTAGATACAGTTCCTGGCTCTGAAGTAGCTGACCTTATCCATTTAGATACAGTTCCTGGCTCTGAAGTAGCTGACCTTATCCATTTAGATACAGTTCCTGGCTCTGAGGTAGCTGACCTTATCCATTTAGATACAGTTCCTGGCTCTGAGGTAGCTGACCTTATCCATTTAGATACAGTTCCTGGCTCTGAGGTAGCTGACCTTATCCATTTAGATACAGTTCCTGGCTCTGAGGTAGCTGACCTTATCCATTTAGATACAGTTCCTGGCTCTGAAGTAGCTGACCTTATCCATTTAGATACAGTTCCTGGCTCTGAAGTAGCTGACCTTATCCATTTAGATACAGTTCCTGGCTCTGAAGTAGCTGACCTTATCCATTTAGATACAGTTCCTGGCTCTGAAGTAGCTGACCTTATCCATTTAGATACAGTTCCTGGCTCTGAAGTAGCTGACCTTATCCATTTAGATACAGTTCCTGGCTCTGAGGTAGCTGACCTTATCCAGTTAGATACAGTTCCTGGCTCTGAGGTAGCTGACCTTATCCATTTAGATACAGTTCCTGGCTCTGAAGTAGCTGACCTTATCCATTTAGATACAGTTCCTGGCTCTGAGGTAGCTGACCTTATCCATTTAGATACAGTTCCTGGTTCTGAAGTAGCTGACCTTATCCATTTAGATACAGTTCCTGGCTCTGAAGTAGCTGACCTTATCCATTTAGATACAGTTCCTGGCTCTGAAGTAGCTGACCTTATCCAGTTAGATACAGTTCCTGGCTCTGAAGTAGCTGACCTTATCCATTTAGATACAGTTCCTGGCTCTGAGGTAGCTGACCTTATCCATTTAGATACAGTTCCTGGCTCTGAGGTAGCTGACCTTATCCATTTAGATACAGTTCCTGGCTCTGAAGTAGCTGACCTTATCCAGTTAGATACAGTTCCTGGCTCTGAAGTAGCTGACCTTATCCAGTTAGATACAGTTCCTGGCTCTGAAGTAGCTGACCTTATCCAGTTAGATACAGTTCCTGGCTCTGAAGTAGCTGACCTTATCCATTTAGATACAGTTCCTGGCTCTGAGGTAGCTGACCTTATCCATTTAGATACAGTTCCTGGCTCTGAGGTAGCTGACCTTATCCAGTTAGATACAGTTCCTGGCTCTGAAGTAGCTGACCTTATCCATTTAGATACAGTTCCTGGCTCTGAGGTAGCTGACCTTATCCAGTTAGATACAGTTCCTGGCTCTGAAGTAGCTGACCTTATCCAGTTAGATACAGTTCCTGGCTCTGAGGTAGCTGACCTTATCCAGTTAGATACAGTTCCTGGCTCTGAGGTAGCTGACCTTATCCATTTAGATACAGTTCCTGGCTCTGAAGTAGCTGACCTTATCCAGTTAGATACAGTTCCTGGCTCTGAAGTAGCTGACCTTATCCAGTTAGATACAGTTCCTGGCTCTGAGGTAGCTGACCTTATCCATTTAGATACAGTTCCTGGCTCTGAAGTAGCTGACCTTATCCAGTTAGATACAGTTCCTGGCTCTGAGGTAGCTGACCTTATCCATTTAGATACAGTTCCTGGCTCTGAAGTAGCTGACCTTATCCAGTTAGATACAGTTCCTGGCTCTGAAGTAGCTGACCTTATCCATTTAGATACAGTTCCTGGCTCTGAAGTAGCTGACCTTATCCAGTTAGATACAGTTCCTGGCTCTGAAGTAGCTGACCTTATCCAGTTAGATACAGTTCCTGGCTCTGAAGTAGCTGACCTTATCCATTTAGATACAGTTCCTGGCTCTGAAGTAGCTGACCTTATCCATTTAGATACAGTTCCTGGCTCTGAGGTAGCTGACCTTATCCATTTAGATACAGTTCCTGGCTCTGAGGTAGCTGACCTTATCCATTTAGATACAGTTCCTGGCTCTGAGGTAGCTGACCTTATCCATTTAGATACAGTTCCTGGCTCTGAGGTAGCTGACCTTATCCATTTAGATACAGTTCCTGGCTCTGAAGTAGCTGACCTTATCCATTTAGATACAGTTCCTGGCTCTGAAGTAGCTGACCTTATCCATTTAGATACAGTTCCTGGCTCTGAAGTAGCTGACCTTATCCATTTAGATACAGTTCCTGGCTCTGAAGTAGCTGACCTTATCCATTTAGATACAGTTCCTGGCTCTGAGGTAGCTGACCTTATCCAGTTAGATACAGTTCCTGGCTCTGAGGTAGCTGACCTTATCCATTTAGATACAGTTCCTGGCTCTGAAGTAGCTGACCTTATCCATTTAGATACAGTTCCTGGCTCTGAGGTAGCTGACCTTATCCATTTAGATACAGTTCCTGGCTCTGAAGTAGCTGACCTTATCCATTTAGATACAGTTCCTGGCTCTGAAGTAGCTGACCTTATCCATTTAGATACAGTTCCTGGCTCTGAAGTAGCTGACCTTATCCAGTTAGATACAGTTCCTGGCTCTGAAGTAGCTGACCTTATCCATTTAGATACAGTTCCTGGCTCTGAGGTAGCTGACCTTATCCATTTAGATACAGTTCCTGGCTCTGAGGTAGCTGACCTTATCCATTTAGATACAGTTCCTGGCTCTGAAGTAGCTGACCTTATCCAGTTAGATACAGTTCCTGGCTCTGAAGTAGCTGACCTTATCCAGTTAGATACAGTTCCTGGCTCTGAAGTAGCTGACCTTATCCAGTTAGATACAGTTCCTGGCTCTGAAGTAGCTGACCTTATCCATTTAGATACAGTTCCTGGCTCTGAGGTAGCTGACCTTATCCATTTAGATACAGTTCCTGGCTCTGAGGTAGCTGACCTTATCCAGTTAGATACAGTTCCTGGCTCTGAAGTAGCTGACCTTATCCATTTAGATACAGTTCCTGGCTCTGAGGTAGCTGACCTTATCCAGTTAGATACAGTTCCTGGCTCTGAAGTAGCTGACCTTATCCAGTTAGATACAGTTCCTGGCTCTGAGGTAGCTGACCTTATCCAGTTAGATACAGTTCCTGGCTCTGAGGTAGCTGACCTTATCCATTTAGATACAGTTCCTGGCTCTGAAGTAGCTGACCTTATCCAGTTAGATACAGTTCCTGGCTCTGAAGTAGCTGACCTTATCCAGTTAGATACAGTTCCTGGCTCTGAAGTAGCTGACCTTATCCATTTAGATACAGTTCCTGGCTCTGAGGTAGCTGACCTTATCCATTTAGATACAGTTCCTGGCTCTGAGGTAGCTGACCTTATCCAGTTAGATACAGTTCCTGGCTCTGAAGTAGCTGACCTTATCCATTTAGATACAGTTCCTGGCTCTGAGGTAGCTGACCTTATCCAGTTAGATACAGTTCCTGGCTCTGAAGTAGCTGACCTTATCCAGTTAGATACAGTTCCTGGCTCTGAGGTAGCTGACCTTATCCAGTTAGATACAGTTCCTGGCTCTGAGGTAGCTGACCTTATCCAGTTAGATACAGTTCCTGGCTCTGAAGTAGCTGACCTTATCCATTTAGATACAGTTCCTGGCTCTGAAGTAGCTGACCTTATCCATTTAGATACAGTTCCTGGCTCTGAAGTAGCTGACCTTATCCATTTAGATACAGTTCCTGGCTCTGAAGTAGCTGACCTTATCCATTTAGATACAGTTCCTGGCTCTGAAGTAGCTGACCTTATCCATTTAGATACAGTTCCTGGCTCTGAAGTAGCTGACCTTATCCAGTTAGATACAGTTCCTGGCTCTGAAGTAGCTGACCTTATCCATTTAGATACAGTTCCTGGCTCTGAGGTAGCTGACCTTATCCAGTTAGATACAGTTCCTGGCTCTGAAGTAGCTGACCTTATCCATTTAGATACAGTTCCTGGCTCTGAGGTAGCTGACCTTATCCAGTTAGATACAGTTCCTGGCTCTGAAGTAGCTGACCTTATCCAGTTAGATACAGTTCCTGGCTCTGAGGTAGCTGACCTTATCCAGTTAGATACAGTTCCTGGCTCTGAGGTAGCTGACCTTATCCATTTAGATACAGTTCCTGGCTCTGAAGTAGCTGACCTTATCCAGTTAGATACAGTTCCTGGCTCTGAAGTAGCTGACCTTATCCAGTTAGATACAGTTCCTGGCTCTGAAGTAGCTGACCTTATCCATTTAGATACAGTTCCTGGCTCTGAGGTAGCTGACCTTATCCATTTAGATACAGTTCCTGGCTCTGAGGTAGCTGACCTTATCCAGTTAGATACAGTTCCTGGCTCTGAAGTAGCTGACCTTATCCATTTAGATACAGTTCCTGGCTCTGAGGTAGCTGACCTTATCCAGTTAGATACAGTTCCTGGCTCTGAAGTAGCTGACCTTATCCAGTTAGATACAGTTCCTGGCTCTGAGGTAGCTGACCTTATCCAGTTAGATACAGTTCCTGGCTCTGAGGTAGCTGACCTTATCCAGTTAGATACAGTTCCTGGCTCTGAAGTAGCTGACCTTATCCATTTAGATACAGTTCCTGGCTCTGAAGTAGCTGACCTTATCCATTTAGATACAGTTCCTGGCTCTGAAGTAGCTGACCTTATCCATTTAGATACAGTTCCTGGCTCTGAAGTAGCTGACCTTATCCATTTAGATACAGTTCCTGGCTCTGAAGTAGCTGACCTTATCCATTTAGATACAGTTCCTGGCTCTGAAGTAGCTGACCTTATCCATTTAGATACAGTTCCTGGCTCTGAAGTAGCTGACCTTATCCAGTTAGATACAGTTCCTGGCTCTGAAGTAGCTGACCTTATCCAGTTAGATACAGTTCCTGGCTCTGAAGTAGCTGACCTTATCCATTTAGATACAGTTCCTGGCTCTGAGGTAGCTGACCTTATCCATTTAGATACAGTTCCTGGCTCTGAGGTAGCTGACCTTATCCATTTAGATACAGTTCCTGGCTCTGAGGTAGCTGACCTTATCCATTTAGATACAGTTCCTGGCTCTGAGGTAGCTGACCTTATCCATTTAGATACAGTTCCTGGCTCTGAGGTAGCTGACCTTATCCATTTAGATACAGTTCCTGGCTCTGAAGTAGCTGACCTTATCCATTTAGATACAGTTCCTGGCTCTGAAGTAGCTGACCTTATCCATTTAGATACAGTTCCTGGCTCTGAAGTAGCTGACCTTATCCAGTTAGATACAGTTCCTGGCTCTGAAGTAGCTGACCTTATCCAGTTAGATACAGTTCCTGGCTCTGAAGTAGCTGACCTTATCCATTTAGATACAGTTCCTGGCTCTGAAGTAGCTGACCTTATCCATTTAGATACAGTTCCTGGCTCTGAGGTAGCTGACCTTATCCATTTAGATACAGTTCCTGGCTCTGAGGTAGCTGACCTTATCCATTTAGATACAGTTCCTGGCTCTGAGGTAGCTGACCTTATCCATTTAGATACAGTTCCTGGCTCTGAGGTAGCTGACCTTATCCATTTAGATACAGTTCCTGGCTCTGAAGTAGCTGACCTTATCCATTTAGATACAGTTCCTGGCTCTGAAGTAGCTGACCTTATCCATTTAGATACAGTTCCTGGCTCTGAAGTAGCTGACCTTATCCATTTAGATACAGTTCCTGGCTCTGAAGTAGCTGACCTTATCCATTTAGATACAGTTCCTGGCTCTGAAGTAGCTGACCTTATCCATTTAGATACAGTTCCTGGCTCTGAGGTAGCTGACCTTATCCAGTTAGATACAGTTCCTGGCTCTGAGGTAGCTGACCTTATCCATTTAGATACAGTTCCTGGCTCTGAAGTAGCTGACCTTATCCATTTAGATACAGTTCCTGGCTCTGAGGTAGCTGACCTTATCCATTTAGATACAGTTCCTGGCTCTGAAGTAGCTGACCTTATCCATTTAGATACAGTTCCTGGCTCTGAAGTAGCTGACCTTATCCATTTAGATACAGTTCCTGGCTCTGAAGTAGCTGACCTTATCCAGTTAGATACAGTTCCTGGCTCTGAAGTAGCTGACCTTATCCATTTAGATACAGTTCCTGGCCTCGAGGTAGCTGACCTTATCCATTTAGATACAGTTCCTGGCTCTGAGGTAGCTGACCTTATCCATTTAGATACAGTTCCTGGCTCTGAAGTAGCTGACCTTATCCAGTTAGATACAGTTCCTGGCTCTGAAGTAGCTGACCTTATCCAGTTAGATACAGTTCCTGGCTCTGAAGTAGCTGACCTTATCCAGTTAGATACAGTTCCTGGCTCTGAAGTAGCTGACCTTATCCATTTAGATACAGTTCCTGGCTCTGAGGTAGCTGACCTTATCCATTTAGATACAGTTCCTGGCTCTGAGGTAGCTGACCTTATCCAGTTAGATACAGTTCCTGGCTCTGAAGTAGCTGACCTTATCCATTTAGATACAGTTCCTGGCTCTGAGGTAGCTGACCTTATCCAGTTAGATACAGTTCCTGGCTCTGAAGTAGCTGACCTTATCCAGTTAGATACAGTTCCTGGCTCTGAGGTAGCTGACCTTATCCAGTTAGATACAGTTCCTGGCTCTGAGGTAGCTGACCTTATCCATTTAGATACAGTTCCTGGCTCTGAAGTAGCTGACCTTATCCATTTAGATACAGTTCCTGGCTCTGAGGTAGCTGACCTTATCCATTTAGATACAGTTCCTGGCTCTGAGGTAGCTGACCTTATCCATTTAGATACAGTTCCTGGCTCTGAGGTAGCTGACCTTATCCAGTTAGATACAGTTCCTGGCTCTGAGGTAGCTGACCTTATCCATTTAGATACAGTTCCTGGCTCTGAAGTAGCTGACCTTATCCATTTAGATACAGTTCCTGGCTCTGAGGTAGCTGACCTTATCCATTTAGATACAGTTCCTGGCTCTGAAGTAGCTGACCTTATCCATTTAGATACAGTTCCTGGCTCTGAAGTAGCTGACCTTATCCAGTTAGATACAGTTCCTGGCTCTGAAGTAGCTGACCTTATCCAGTTAGATACAGTTCCTGGCTCTGAAGTAGCTGACCTTATCCATTTAGATACAGTTCCTGGCTCTGAGGTAGCTGACCTTATCCATTTAGATACAGTTCCTGGCTCTGAGGTAGCTGACCTTATCCATTTAGATACAGTTCCTGGCTCTGAAGTAGCTGACCTTATCCAGTTAGATACAGTTCCTGGCTCTGAAGTAGCTGACCTTATCCAGTTAGATACAGTTCCTGGCTCTGAAGTAGCTGACCTTATCCAGTTAGATACAGTTCCTGGCTCTGAAGTAGCTGACCTTATCCATTTAGATACAGTTCCTGGCTCTGAGGTAGCTGACCTTATCCATTTAGATACAGTTCCTGGCTCTGAGGTAGCTGACCTTATCCAGTTAGATACAGTTCCTGGCTCTGAAGTAGCTGACCTTATCCATTTAGATACAGTTCCTGGCTCTGAGGTAGCTGACCTTATCCAGTTAGATACAGTTCCTGGCTCTGAAGTAGCTGACCTTATCCAGTTAGATACAGTTCCTGGCTCTGAGGTAGCTGACCTTATCCAGTTAGATACAGTTCCTGGCTCTGAGGTAGCTGACCTTATCCATTTAGATACAGTTCCTGGCTCTGAAGTAGCTGACCTTATCCAGTTAGATACAGTTCCTGGCTCTGAAGTAGCTGACCTTATCCAGTTAGATACAGTTCCTGGCTCTGAAGTAGCTGACCTTATCCATTTAGATACAGTTCCTGGCTCTGAGGTAGCTGACCTTATCCATTTAGATACAGTTCCTGGCTCTGAGGTAGCTGACCTTATCCAGTTAGATACAGTTCCTGGCTCTGAAGTAGCTGACCTTATCCATTTAGATACAGTTCCTGGCTCTGAGGTAGCTGACCTTATCCAGTTAGATACAGTTCCTGGCTCTGAAGTAGCTGACCTTATCCAGTTAGATACAGTTCCTGGCTCTGAGGTAGCTGACCTTATCCAGTTAGATACAGTTCCTGGCTCTGAGGTAGCTGACCTTATCCAGTTAGATACAGTTCCTGGCTCTGAAGTAGCTGACCTTATCCATTTAGATACAGTTCCTGGCTCTGAAGTAGCTGACCTTATCCATTTAGATACAGTTCCTGGCTCTGAAGTAGCTGACCTTATCCATTTAGATACAGTTCCTGGCTCTGAAGTAGCTGACCTTATCCATTTAGATACAGTTCCTGGCTCTGAAGTAGCTGACCTTATCCATTTAGATACAGTTCCTGGCTCTGAAGTAGCTGACCTTATCCAGTTAGATACAGTTCCTGGCTCTGAAGTAGCTGACCTTATCCATTTAGATACAGTTCCTGGCTCTGAAGTAGCTGACCTTATCCAGTTAGATACAGTTCCTGGCTCTGAAGTAGCTGACCTTATCCAGTTAGATACAGTTCCTGGCTCTGAGGTAGCTGACCTTATCCAGTTAGATACAGTTCCTGGCTCTGAAGTAGCTGACCTTATCCATTTAGATACAGTTCCTGGCTCTGAGGTAGCTGACCTTATCCATTTAGATACAGTTCCTGGCTCTGAGGTAGCTGACCTTATCCATTTAGATACAGTTCCTGGCTCTGAGGTAGCTGACCTTATCCATTTAGATACAGTTCCTGGCTCTGAGGTAGCTGACCTTATCCATTTAGATACAGTTCCTGGCTCTGAGGTAGCTGACCTTATCCATTTAGATACAGTTCCTGGCTCTGAGGTAGCTGACCTTATCCATTTAGATACAGTTCCTGGCTCTGAGGTAGCTGACCTTATCCATTTAGATACAGTTCCTGGCTCTGAAGTAGCTGACCTTATCCATTTAGATACAGTTCCTGGCTCTGAAGTAGCTGACCTTATCCAGTTAGATACAGTTCCTGGCTCTGAGGTAGCTGACCTTATCCATTTAGATACAGTTCCTGGCTCTGAGGTAGCTGACCTTATCCATTTAGATACAGTTCCTGGCTCTGAGGTAGCTGACCTTATCCATTTAGATACAGTTCCTGGCTCTGAAGTAGCTGACCTTATCCAGTTAGATACAGTTCCTGGCTCTGAGGTAGCTGACCTTATCCAGTTAGATACAGTTCCTGGCTCTGAAGTAGCTGACCTTATCCATTTAGATACAGTTCCTGGCTCTGAGGTAGCTGACCTTATCCATTTAGATACAGTTCCTGGCTCTGAAGTAGCTGACCTTATCCAGTTAGATACAGTTCCTGGCTCTGAGGTAGCTGACCTTATCCATTTAGATACAGTTCCTGGCTCTGAAGTAGCTGACCTTATCCATTTAGATACAGTTCCTGGCTCTGAGGTAGCTGACCTTATCCATTTAGATACAGTTCCTGGCTCTGAAGTTGCTGACCTTATCCATTTAGATACAGTTCCTGGCTCTGAAGTAGCTGACCTTATCCAGTTAGATACAGTTCCTGGCTCTGAAGTAGCTGACCTTATCCATTTAGATACAGTTCCTGGCTCTGAGGTAGCTGACCTTATCCATTTAGATACAGTTCCTGGCTCTGAAGTAGCTGACCTTATCCATTTAGATACAGTTCCTGGCTCTGAAGTAGCTGACCTTATCCATTTAGATACAGTTCCTGGCTCTGAAGTAGCTGACCTTATCCAGTTAGATACAGTTCCTGGCTCTGAAGTAGCTGACCTTATCCATTTAGATACAGTTCCTGGCTCTGAAGTAGCTGACCTTATCCATTTAGATACAGTTCCTGGCTCTGAAGTAGCTGACCTTATCCATTTAGATACAGTTCCTGGCTCTGAAGTAGCTGACCTTATCCATTTAGATACAGTTCCTGGCTCTGAGGTAGCTGACCTTATCCATTTAGATACAGTTCCTGGCTCTGAGGTAGCTGACCTTATCCAGTTAGATACAGTTCCTGGCTCTGAGGTAGCTGACCTTATCCAGTTAGATACAGTTCCTGGCTCTGAAGTAGCTGACCTTATCCATTTAGATACAGTTCCTGGCTCTGAAGTAGTTGACCTTATCCATTTAGATACAGTTCCTGGCTCTGAAGTAGCTGACCTTATCCATTTAGATACAGTTCCTGGCTCTGAGGTAGCTGACCTTATCCATTTAGATACAGTTCCTGGCTCTGAAGTAGCTGACCTTATCCAGTTAGATACAGTTCCTGGCTCTGAGGTAGCTGACCTTATCCAGTTAGATACAGTTCCTGGCTCTGAAGTAGCTGACCTTATCCATTTAGATACAGTTCCTGGCTCTGAAGTAGCTGACCTTATCCATTTAGATACAGTTCCTGGCTCTGAGGTAGCTGACCTTATCCAGTTAGATACAGTTCCTGGCTCTGAGGTAGCTGACCTTATCCATTTAGATACAGTTCCTGGCTCTGAAGTAGCTGACCTTATCCATTTAGATACAGTTCCTGGCTCTGAAGTAGCTGACCTTATCCATTTAGATACAGTTCCTGGCTCTGAAGTAGCTGACCTTATCCATTTAGATACAGTTCCTGGCTCTGAGGTAGCTGACCTTATCCAGTTAGATACAGTTCCTGGCTCTGAGGTAGCTGACCTTATCCATTTAGATACAGTTCCTGGCTCTGAAGTAGCTGACCTTATCCAGTTAGATACAGTTCCTGGCTCTGAGGTAGCTGACCTTATCCAGTTAGATACAGTTCCTGGCTCTGAGGTAGCTGACCTTATCCATTTAGATACAGTTCCTGGCTCTGAAGTAGCTGACCTTATCCAGTTAGATACAGTTCCTGGCTCTGAAGTAGCTGACCTTATCCAGTTAGATACAGTTCCTGGCTCTGAAGTAGCTGACCTTATCCATTTAGATACAGTTCCTGGCTCTGAGGTAGCTGACCTTATCCATTTAGATACAGTTCCTGGCTCTGAGGTAGCTGACCTTATCCAGTTAGATACAGTTCCTGGCTCTGAAGTAGCTGACCTTATCCATTTAGATACAGTTCCTGGCTCTGAGGTAGCTGACCTTATCCAGTTAGATACAGTTCCTGGCTCTGAAGTAGCTGACCTTATCCAGTTAGATACAGTTCCTGGCTCTGAGGTAGCTGACCTTATCCAGTTAGATACAGTTCCTGGCTCTGAGGTAGCTGACCTTATCCAGTTAGATACAGTTCCTGGCTCTGAAGTAGCTGACCTTATCCATTTAGATACAGTTCCTGGCTCTGAAGTAGCTGACCTTATCCATTTAGATACAGTTCCTGGCTCTGAAGTAGCTGACCTTATCCATTTAGATACAGTTCCTGGCTCTGAAGTAGCTGACCTTATCCATTTAGATACAGTTCCTGGCTCTGAGGTAGCTGACCTTATCCAGTTAGATACAGTTCCTGGCTCTGAGGTAGCTGACCTTATCCATTTAGATACAGTTCCTGGCTCTGAAGTAGCTGACCTTATCCAGTTAGATACAGTTCCTTGCTCTGAGGTAGCTGACCTTATCCAGTTAGATACAGTTCCTGGCTCTGAGGTAGCTGACCTTATCCATTTAGATACAGTTCCTGGCTCTGAAGTAGCTGACCTTATCCAGTTAGATACAGTTCCTGGCTCTGAAGTAGCTGACCTTATCCAGTTAGATACAGTTCCTGGCTCTGAAGTAGCTGACCTTATCCATTTAGATACAGTTCCTGGCTCTGAGGTAGCTGACCTTATCCATTTAGATACAGTTCCTGGCTCTGAGGTAGCTGACCTTATCCAGTTAGATACAGTTCCTGGCTCTGAAGTAGCTGACCTTATCCATTTAGATACAGTTCCTGGCTCTGAGGTAGCTGACCTTATCCAGTTAGATACAGTTCCTGGCTCTGAAGTAGCTGACCTTATCCAGTTAGATACAGTTCCTGGCTCTGAGGTAGCTGACCTTATCCAGTTAGATACAGTTCCTGGCTCTGAGGTAGCTGACCTTATCCAGTTAGATACAGTTCCTGGCTCTGAAGTAGCTGACCTTATCCATTTAGATACAGTTCCTGGCTCTGAAGTAGCTGACCTTATCCATTTAGATACAGTTCCTGGCTCTGAAGTAGCTGACCTTATCCATTTAGATACAGTTCCTGGCTCTGAAGTAGCTGACCTTATCCATTTAGATACAGTTCCTGGCTCTGAAGTAGCTGACCTTATCCATTTAGATACAGTTCCTGGCTCTGAAGTAGCTGACCTTATCCAGTTAGATACAGTTCCTGGCTCTGAAGTAGCTGACCTTATCCATTTAGATACAGTTCCTGGCTCTGAAGTAGCTGACCTTATCCATTTAGATACAGTTCCTGGCTCTGAAGTAGCTGACCTTATCCATTTAGATACAGTTCCTGGCTCTGAAGTAGCTGACCTTATCCATTTAGATACAGTTCCTGGCTCTGAAGTAGCTGACCTTATCCAGTTAGATACAGTTCCTGGCTCTGAAGTAGCTGACCTTATCCATTTAGATACAGTTCCTGGCTCTGAAGTAGCTGACCTTATCCATTTAGATACAGTTCCTGGCTCTGAAGTAGCTGACCTTATCCATTTAGATACAGTTCCTGGCTCTGAAGTAGCTGACCTTATCCATTTAGATACAGTTCCTGGCTCTGAGGTAGCTGACCTTATCCATTTAGATACAGTTCCTGGCTCTGAGGTAGCTGACCTTATCCAGTTAGATACAGTTCCTGGCTCTGAGGTAGCTGACCTTATCCAGTTAGATACAGTTCCTGGCTCTGAAGTAGCTGACCTTATCCATTTAGATACAGTTCCTGGCTCTGAAGTAGCTGACCTTATCCATTTAGATACAGTTCCTGGCTCTGAAGTAGCTGACCTTATCCATTTAGATACAGTTCCTGGCTCTGAGGTAGCTGACCTTATCCATTTAGATACAGTTCCTGGCTCTGAAGTAGCTGACCTTATCCAGTTAGATACAGTTCCTGGCTCTGAGGTAGCTGACCTTATCCAGTTAGATACAGTTCCTGGCTCTGAAGTAGCTGACCTTATCCATTTAGATACAGTTCCTGGCTCTGAAGTAGCTGACCTTATCCATTTAGATACAGTTCCTGGCTCTGAGGTAGCTGACCTTATCCAGTTAGATACAGTTCCTGGCTCTGAGGTAGCTGACCTTATCCATTTAGATACAGTTCCTGGCTCTGAAGTAGCTGACCTTATCCATTTAGATACAGTTCCTGGCTCTGAAGTAGCTGACCTTATCCATTTAGATACAGTTCCTGGCTCTGAAGTAGCTGACCTTATCCATTTAGATACAGTTCCTGGCTCTGAGGTAGCTGACCTTATCCAGTTAGATACAGTTCCTGGCTCTGAGGTAGCTGACCTTATCCATTTAGATACAGTTCCTGGCTCTGAAGTAGCTGACCTTATCCATTTAGATACAGTTCCTGGCTCTGAGGTAGCTGACCTTATCCATTTAGATACAGTTCCTGGCTCTGAGGTAGCTGACCTTATCCAGTTAGATACAGTTCCTGGCTCTGAGGTAGCTGACCTTATCCATTTAGATACAGTTCCTGGCTCTGAAGTAGCTGACCTTATCCATTTAGATACAGTTCCTGGCTCTGAAGTAGCTGACCTTATCCATTTAGATACAGTTCCTGGCTCTGAAGTAGCTGACCTTATCCATTTAGATACAGTTCCTGGCTCTGAAGTAGCTGACCTTATCCAGTTAGATACAGTTCCTGGCTCTGAAGTAGCTGACCTTATCCATTTAGATACAGTTCCTGGCTCTGAAGTAGCTGACCTTATCCATTTAGATACAGTTCCTGGCTCTGAAGTAGCTGACCTTATCCATTTAGATACAGTTCCTGGCTCTGAAGTAGCTGACCTTATCCATTTAGATACAGTTCCTGGCTCTGAGGTAGCTGACCTTATCCATTTAGATACAGTTCCTGGCTCTGAGGTAGCTGACCTTATCCATTTAGATACAGTTCCTGGCTCTGAGGTAGCTGACCTTATCCAGTTAGATACAGTTCCTGGCTCTGAAGTAGCTGACCTTATCCATTTAGATACAGTTCCTGGCTCTGAAGTAGCTGACCTTATCCATTTAGATACAGTTCCTGGCTCTGAGGTAGCTGACCTTATCCAGTTAGATACAGTTCCTGGCTCTGAGGTAGCTGACCTTATCCAGTTAGATACAGTTCCTGGCTCTGAGGTAGCTGACCTTATCCATTTAGATACAGTTCCTGGCTCTGAAGTAGCTGACCGTATCCATTTGATCCCCTGATTCATTGAATGAGGGAATAATGTGGTTGTAATATTTTATATCAAGGGTGGCAACCATCCTCCAGGATAGCTACTGGGTGTGCAGGCTTTTGTTCAAGCCCTGCTCTAACCACATTGTAGCCTAAACATCAGCTGCTCAACAGGACCTTGGGCAGACTTGGGTGTTTCACGGGGTTGGATCAAAAGCCAAGCCTTCACAAAAACAGGAGCTCTCCAGATGGAGGGTTGACCACACGTTGACAAGGGCACAACGGCAGGAGATGGTAGGCCTACATGGGAATCAGACACAGCAGCCTTCAAATGTCAATAATGCTTACTTTTCCAGGCTATAATGAAAATGTGGTTAAAAGTAATTTGAGAAGTAATGGAAAATGTGTGTGAATAATCAGAGGTCTCTATATAGCATAATGTCATTTGTGAATTTCAGTGAACCGATTTGGGAAATGACAGCTCCTGAACTTATTTCATCCCAAGTCAAGCACTGCTTACGAGCAATGATTTAGCTGATCGTTACTTTACACACTGTGATATTTGGTTCTCTTATGACTGCAGAATGTTCTGAATCAGAATATCTCTCAGAATATCAGACATTTGATATCAGTCATGGGTGTTTAATGGGAATATGTGGGGAAGTAACACACTAACACGTACAGTCAATTACAGAAACAAAAAGTGTTTGTTCAACAAACATGTATATGATAGAAAATAATAAGAAATCAGTATACTCCAGCCGGTACATACAGTATAGAAAAAAGAAAAAAAACACTTTACAATTCAGATGCTAAATGAAGACACACAGCTTGTCTCTGATGATAAGTCGACCAGTGTCGTTTCTTCAGAGGCGTTAGATGCGGTCCTCATATTGAAACTTGTTCTGGTGGAGATGTGCAGCTAGAAATTCAATGGGATTATGAGGCCTAGAAGAGGAGAAGAGCTAGGATTAATACAAAAATCAGTCATCAAAGAAAACGTAAATAACACGATACAAAATCTTTATTGGTCCATTATACAGAAACTGAAATGTGTTTTATTTGGCAGTGTTCAATAAAAACAACGAGGGCGTTATTCAGTGGGTATCTATTCTTTATTTCAGTGCCCAGCCTGACCACACAACACAGACTGATGTTGTGAGACTGGGGTTATACAGCATAAAAGACAGGGAAAGGACATGTAGCCCATCTACCCCATCCCATACTGTATTTATTTATCTATCTTGCTCCTTTGCACCCCAGTATCTCTACTTGCACATTTATCTTCTGTACATCCTACCATTCCAGTGTTTAATTGCTATATTGCAATTACTTTGCCACCATGGCCTATTTATTGCCTTACCTCTCTTTTCCTACCTCCCTCATCTGCACATGCTGTATATAGATTTTTCTACTGTATTATTGACTGTATGTTTTGTTTTATTCCATGTGTAACTCTGTGTTGTTGTATGTGTCAAACTGCTTTGCTTTATCTTGGCCAGGTCTCAGTTGTAAATGAGAACTTGTTCTCAACTAGCCTACCTGGTTAAATAAAGGTGAAATAAATAAATAAAATGTATTGGTGCCTGTTTCATCTATTTTTCTTCCTAGGTTCCTGCCTTCTAGGGACTTTTCCCCCTAGCCATTGTGCTTCTGCCTCCGCATTGTTGGCTCTTTCAGGTTTCAGGCTGGGTATCTGTAAAGCACTTTTGACGTTTGAAAAAAAAAAAGGACTTTATAAAAATGTGATTTATTTAAGCCCACCGTTCTTTGGCTAACACAGAGAGCCCCTGTAGAAGGACTGGCACAACAGTCTGGTCCAGATATGCCCGTGTTGGGAGAGACTGAAGATCCACTTTCTGTTTGGACGACTTCTCTGTGTTGGACCTCTCGGTATCCTCCATCTTCTGGAGGGGAGGAGTAACGTAGAAGCATGTCAGCCTGTATTTCCCTAGCTTCACAAGTTCACCATCATGTAAATGCAGACAGTTAGTATACAGTAAGATCAATGGCTATAACATGTGTTAATATTAGCCTAGCTTCACAAGTTCACCATCATGTCATGCAGACAGTAAGATCAATGGCTATAACATGTGTTAATATTAGCCTAGCTTCACAAGTTCACCATCATGTCATGCAGACAGTAAGATCAATGGCTATAACATGTGTTAATATTAGCCTAGCTTCACAAGTTCACCATCATGTAAATGCAGACAGTTAGTATACAGTAAGATCAATGGCTATAACATGTGTTAATATTAGCCTAGCTTCACAAGTTCACCATCATGTAAATGCAGACAGTTAGTATACAGTAAGATCAATGGCTATAACATGTGTTAATATTAGCCTAGCTTCACAAGTTCACCATCATGTAGACAGTAGTTATCATTAAACAGTAACATCGATGTCTATAACATGGGCTAATATTTTCCTAACCTCAGCTCAAGACTTCATTCACTGAGGTGAAACACTGTAGCAGAGGCTAATATTTCCCTAAAACAGTCTCACACACATACCAGCATCTGGGCTTACAGGAGAGGTTAAATATGGCGATTCGCCTTTAAACCCAAGAAGCATCCATTCAACTTGCCATTCACCAGCTTTTCAGGTTTAATCATGTCAAAATATGTTCAAAGAATGGAGTGTCGCTGAGCAACTATCGTCATTACTGTCAGTATGTACATCCAAAACAGGTTTAAATAAAAAGTTACAAGGCAACTGGAAAATTGTCTTGTCTGGAAAGAATATAAGTATTGTATTTGACCATCCGTCAAATCCACCTCTTCTGCCTCTCTTGCAATATTAGTAATGTAATTACAATACACTGAATAAATCCCATCTAGAAATATACAGGGACTGTAAACATGTATCCTCGCGTCTACTGAATAAAGCCCATCTAGAAATATACAATCACTGTAAACATGTATCCTAGCATCTACTGAATAAAGCCCATCTAGAAATATACAATCACTGTAAACATGTATCCTAGTGTCTACTGAATAAAGCCCATCTAGAAATATACAATCACTGTAAACACGTATCCTAGTGTTTACTGAATAAAGCCTATGTAAAATGTCAACTAAATCTACTTACATAAAATATTATTACATTTAGCTCGGCTGAAACATATTGTTGTGACGTAAACAAACTGTTGTTGTAGGTGATAAAACTCAATGACCTTTCCTGCTGCTGGATCAGCCGACCTGTAGGTGGCAGTAATGAGTCATTTTTATTGGAGGTGCAGAATAGGTGGATTTGGACACATGCACACTTGGTCAAAAATAATACTTTGAATTTTTCCAGACAAGGTATTTTTCCCGGGCGCATGTAACTTTTTATTTACACCTTTTGTGGAAGTACATACCGGCCGTAACGGCAGCAATGACGTTAGTTGTTCAGCGAAACTCCATTCTTTGGTAAGTACCAACATGTATTTTGACATTTATTAAGCTTGAAAATCTGGTGAATGGCAAGTTGAATGGCTGATTCCTGGGTTTAAAGGAGACTCGCCATGTTCCATGTCTCCTGTAAGCCCAGACTCTGATTCAACACACAGTACAGTGACTTACAGCTGTATGGCTCTCCATGCTCTGGTCCATGCCTGTGTGATCTGAATGTCAACAAAACAAAATGTGAGTAAAAAAGGCAAAAGGTGTTGATCAGGTATCAAAGTCAGGGCTTGAAACAAAGTGACACAGCTTTTCTATTTCTACGATAGCATTGGTCTCCGTTCTGATCTAGGATGTCAAAGCAACCAACCATCTGCAGCAAATGCCTCATGGTCCTAGGTTTTGGGATAGTTAAAAGGCTGTCTCTCTATGCCTCATGGTCCTAGGTTTTGGGATAGTTAAAAGGCTGTCTCTCTATGCCTCATGGTCCTAGGTTTTGGGATAGTTAAAAGGCTGTCTCTCTATGCCTCATGGTCCTAGGTTTTGGGATAGTTAAAAGGCTGTCTCTCTATGCCTCATGGTCCTAGGTTTTGGGATAGTTAAAAGGCTGTCTCTCTATGCCTCATGGTCCTAGGTTTTGGGATAGTTAAAAGGCTGTCTCTCTATGCCTCATGGTCCTAGGTTTTGGGATAGTTAAAAGGCTGTCTCTCTATGCCTCATGGTCCTAGGTTTTGGGATAGTTAAAAGGCTGTCTCTCTATGCCTCATGGTCCTAGGTTTTGGGGTAGTTAAAAGGCCAGAGGATCTGAGGGACCTACTGGGTACATAACATAAAGCATGTCTGATATGTATTGAGCTGCACAATGGTGGATTGATTTAAAAACCAATAGTGGAATCCTAAAATGAATTCTAACACTCTCAGGCAGCCAGTGCAGAGACATTAACACCGGTGTAATGTGTCCTCTCCATCTGGTCTTGGTCAGCAATGGCTTTCATGAGTAGACCAGACAGGAGAGCATTACAGAAGTCAAGCCTGCTTGTAATTAAAGCGATGAGTCTCTCTGTATCAGCCTGAGAGAGAAACGGCTGCACCTTGGCAATGTTCCTCAGGTGGTAAAAAGCTATTTTCATTACATTCCTAATATGAAAGTCAAAATTCCAGCAACTTTACACAGCCATTGAAGACGAGTGGGACAACATTCCACAGGCCACAATCAACAGATTCATCAACTCTATACAAACGAGGTGATGTGTTGCGCTGCATGGGGGAAATGGTGGTCACACCAGATACTGACTGGTTCTGATCCAAGACCCTACTTTTTTTTGTCCTTATTTTTTTTCTTCTAAGGTATCTGACCAACAGATATTAGGAATCTGTATTCCCTTTCATGTTGAAAGCCATATATTAATGCCTAATTTATTTACATTGACCGATTTTCCTGATATGAACTGTAACACAGTAAAATCTTCGAAATTATTTAGTTTATATTTTCTTTCTATATACATGTAACATTAAATTGTTAATTACTCCCCAACAATGGACAAGTCACCAACTACGAGCTAGCTAATGTTAGCTCGCTAGCTACTCGACGTGGTCTCTAATCTACTGTTTCCAAAAACACTTATAAATCTGAAACTGGCTGCAAAATAAATATTTTCTACGTGATCTTAGGCGTTAGATATTCGTATAATCGTATTTTTGGTTACCTTCTGCCATGGTTTATGTTGGTTTCCAAAATTGATGTCGCCGCCGAAACAACTACAGCCGTGGAGAGATAACTGAGCAGGCGTCAGAAAATAAGGCGCTCTGATTGGCTATCCAAAACCCGGAAATGCGACTTTTAAAGGGATAGTACTGACATTTCTGAACGCAGAGCCACAGATGATCTATGATGTATGACCAGATGCTCAAGTGACCGTTCAAACAATGAAAATAAATGTCTTCAGAAATGGAAGGCAGACGGGAGGACGCAAGATCAGGTGGACCATTCAAGCCAATGAGAGGGCAGATATGCGCTTGAACAACTCCGATATATAAAGTGTTTTTTTCCCCTCAAAGTTGGCGGGATGTCACTTGTCCTACTTATATATCAGTACACTCGTAAGAACCTAAACATTACGACACGTTTATTCGATTAAATAAGACACAAGTAACAAATAAACCATTCAATTGTGTTTAATTAACCAAACGCGACACTCATTGACCTGCATACAAAACTCGCCGCTGGTTGAGCGGGGGAAAAAGTGAACCTGGAGATGACAGATTTTGTGTCCAGTTATCCCTCTCGCTTCACATCTTCTCCTGTTACACTACTTTGGGTATGCCACGGTAAACTTCCACCCTATTTATCTACTGTCAGTGCGTATCGATTTACGTGACCGTATTACATTATATTTGCGTCTATACACTTATTACCGTATTTAGGATCTTGTTTAAATGTTCGACAAGTGCGGCAGTTCCACGCATGCGTAACGCCAACTTCCTGTTTCAACAAAACACCGATGTCTTGGATCTGTGTGGACTGGGTCTCTGCATTGGTTTTGATATTATTGTAAAAATAGACACGATCATCTGTCGGATATGAAAATGGTTAGAGATACAATAATACATTGCTGAGTTCGCTGACGCCATTTTCTGGCGTTTGGTCCTCTCTGTTTACTCCTGCATTTGAGATTCTGATGTAGCTAGCGACTGTAACTAGTTGTAAATTATTTCACTACCATGTCGGCCAAAGTTAGGGCGGGGGACAGCAACGACAACGGAGAAATCATTAGAAACTACCATAAACGAGCATTTGAATACATATCCGTGGCACTAAAGATCGATGAAGATGACAAAGGTTGAACGCATCTCCTTATCTTAAAAAAATAAATATATATTGTATATGTTTATCACACATTAGTAGCTTCGATGAAACCAAGAGAGTTTTACAATGTCAAAACTCTTGGTTGCATCGAAGCCAATGGTACATGTTGTGTGACTATGCAATGGCTCACTGGGAGTGTCTGTCTGTCTACTCTCTCTGTGACTGAGCCTGTGGGTTTGTTATGGCAGGTGTCAAGGAGGAGGCAGTACAGTGGTATCAGAAAGGCATTGCAGAGCTTCAAAGGGGTATTGCTATTGAAGTCACAGGACAAGGTAAGCTAATTCCTACCGCATTATCTTTCAAGTTAATATGAGGTTGTTTGTGTTGTGGCCGTTGGCCAGTGACCACGTTTCGTTGTCTTTCACTTTCTTTCACTTTCACTTTAGGAGAACATTGTGATCGTTCGAAGAGGCTTCAAACTAAGATGATCAACAATCTCACCATGGCAAAGGACCGACTCGCTCTTTTAGGTCAGCTCTCTGACGATGTTGAGAACGTTGTTTTAGATTGTATCACGTCATGATGACTTCCCATTCTGGTAATATATGAGGCATGCTGCAGTCTTCATGATGACTTCCCATAAGGGTAATTAATATATGAGGCATGCTGCAGTCTTCATGATGACTTCCCATAAGGGTAATATATGAGGCATGCTGCAGTCTTCTTTCATAACATTTGGAAGTGATGCCACACTTAGATTTTGAGCTACACAGATTTGTGTTGTAACTAAATCTCTGACTAAGATCAGTACTTCTCACTCACTCACTCAAAAAGGTTTAAAAGAGATTGACATTTCAATTGTTATATGTTTTAGCAATTTGCAAATAATTATATTACTAAGGTTTTTGTTTTTTAAAATTTAACCTTGTAGGGTCTCTCTCTCCATTCTCGCTTACTCTCTCTCACCCTCGGTCTCTCTCCGTCCTTTCTCTCTCAACCTCTCTCTCTCCGTCCTCTCTCTCTCACCATCCTCTCTCTCTGTCCTCTCTCATCCTCTCTCTCCGTCCTCTCTCACCCTCTGTCTCTCTGTCTTCTCTCTCACCCTCTGTCTCTCTCTGTCTTCTCTCTCTCACCCTGTCTCTCCGTCCTCTCTCTCCGTCCTCTCTCTCCGTCTTCTCTCTTTCACCCTCTGTCTCTCTCCGTCTTCTCTCTCCATCCTCTCTCACCCTCTGTCCTCTCTGTCTCTCTGTCTGTCTGTCTCTCTCTCTCTGTCTTTCTCTCTCTGTCTCTGTCGCTCTCTGTCTTTCTCTCTCTGTATCTCTCTCTCTGTCTCTTTCTGTCTCTCTCTGTCTCTCGCCACAGAAGGTACATCAGCGTCTAAAACGAGCCACAGCCCTCAGAGTCCACCAGGCCATCTCCCTACCCCTCCAGTGAGGCCTACTGGTCCAAAGATCAAGCCAGGACCAGGTCACAGTAAGCCAGCAAGCACTGGCCCAAGCAGGACCAACAATATCAAGGTATCCCTGGTACAGGTCCTGTCCCTTATCCCATTAAAGTACAGGCCTTGTCCTGTCTCTGGTCCCATTAAAGTACAGGCCTTGTCCTGTCTCTGGTCCCATTAAAGTACAGGCCTTGTCCTGTCTCTGTCCCTGGTCCCATTAAAGTACAGGCCTTGTCCTGTCTCTGGTCCCATTAAAGTACAGGTCCTGTCCCTGGTCCCATTAAAGTACAGGCCTTGTCCTGTCTCTGGTCCCATTAAAGTACAGGCCTTGTCCTGTCTCTGTCCCTGGTCCCATTAAAGTACAGGCCTTGTCCTGTCTCTGGTCCCATTAAAGTACAGGCCTTGTCCTGTCTCTGTCCCTGGTCCCATTAAAGTACAGGCCTTGTCTTGTCTCTGGTCCCATTAAAGTACAGGCCTTGTCCTGTCTCTGTCCCTGGTCCCATTAAAGTACAGGCCTTGTCCTGTCCCTGGTCCCATTAAAGTACAGGCCTTGTCCTGTCTCTGTCCCTGGTCCCATTAAAGTACAGGCCTTATCCTGTCTCTGTCCCTGGTCCCATTAAAATACAGGCCTTGTCCTGTCTCTGTCCCTGGTCCCATTAAAGTACAGGCCTTATCCTGTCTCTGTCCCTGGTCCCATTAAAGTACAGGCCTTGTCCTGTCTCTGTCCCTGGTCCCATTAAAGTACAGGCCTTGTCCTGTCTCTGGTCCCATTAAAGTACAGGCCTTGTCCTGTCTCTGTCCCTGGTCCCATTAAAGTACAGGCCTTGTCCTGTCTCTGGTCCCATTAAAGTACAGGTCCTGTCCCTGGTCCCATTAAAGTACAGGCCTTGTCCTGTCTCTGGTCCCATTAAAGTACAGGCCTTGTCCTGTCTCTGTCCCTGGTCCCATTAAAGTACAGGCCTTGTCTTGTCTCTGGTCCCATTAAAGTACAGGCCTTGTCCTGTCTCTGTCCCTGGTCCCATTAAAGTACAGGCCTTGTCCTGTCCCTGGTCCCATTAAAGTACAGGCCTTGTCCTGTCTCTGTCCCTGGTCCCATTAAAGTACAGGCCTTATCCTGTCTCTGTCCCTGGTCCCATTAAAATACAGGCCTTGTTCTATCCCCGTCCCCTATCCTCTAGTCCCATAAATGATGTAGTCCTAGTTTTATAACCTCCCCGCTAACAGTTTATGGAAAACGTTTCTGAGTCGTAATTTGTCTTAAATACTGTTTCAAATGGGACGTTGTTGCTCATAGTGTATCCTGTTTGTTTTATGTGTATTTTTATGGTCCTATGATATTGTGCACTTACGGAGTGTTCTCTCTAAGGTTGTCCCTCGGGCTGCAGGGAGAGGACAGAATGGTAGACCAGCAGCATTGAAGGAACCACAGAAGAGGGATATGAAGAACTTCAAGAATGTGGACAGCAAGTTGGCCAGCTTCATACTGAATGAAATCGTAGACGGGTAGGATAGATGAGTACAGGCCTTGTCCTGTCTCTGTCCCTGGTCCCATTAAAGTACAGGCCTGGTCCTGTCCCTGGTCCCATTAAAGTACAGGCCTTGTCCTGTCTCTGTCCCTGGTCCCATTAAAGTTCAGGCCTTGTCCTGTCTCTGGTCCCATTAAAGTGTAGCCCGGTCCCCGGAGCGATCCGCGTAGCCCGGTCCCCGGAGCGATCCGCGTAGCCATGTCCCCGGAGCGATCCGCGTTGCCCGGTCCCCGGGAGCGATCCGCGTTGCCCGGTCCCCGGAGCTATCCGCGTAGCCCGGTCCCCGGGAGCGATCCGCGTTGCCCGGTCCCCGGAGCGATCCGCGTAGCCCGGTCCCCGGAGCGATCCGCGTAGCCCGGTCCCCGGAGCGATCCGCGTAGCCCGGTCCCCGGGAGCGATCCGCGTTGCCCGGTCCCCGGAGCGATCCGCGTAGCCCGGTCCCCGGAGCTATCCGCGTAGCCCGGTCCCCGGAGCGATCCGCGTAGCCCGGTCCCCGGAGCGATCCGCGTAGCCCGGTCCCCGGAGCGATCCGCGTAGCCCGGTCCCCGGAGCGATCCACGTAGTCTTTTGGTCATTGTCTGGGGAGTTGGCTATACAGAACTAACAGACGTGTGACCAGGCTATGACGGAGAAGACCCTCAGCACATTCAATGGAGGGATTCTAGAGTCGATGATAGTGAATAGCGCAGTGGACTGCAGTCAGGATCAAATTACACGTCGATTCTTGGGGACGCCCTGACGTCAAAATCTTAGACTTTTGAGGCGGCACACACTGATACTTTTGTTAAGGCGGGTTTCTAGCTCTCCTTTATTTACAACCCATGACTGTAATTGAGACTGCTGGGGTTCTGGAGTCATTTAAACATTGTTTGTGTATTTCAGTGGGTCGTCAGTGAGCTTTGAAGACATAGCGGGTCAGGAGCTGGCTAAACAAGCTCTTCAGGAGATAGTTATCCTGCCTGCACTCAGACCTGAGGTGAACATGTTTGCTTTCTACTCTGTGTTTATGAGCTGCTGTCTGTCAGTTATGCCTGATTCTCATTCGAGGGTCAAAACTGACCCAAGCTGAGCTGCTTCGGTCGGGTCTGTTTACACATCCCCTATTGTGGGAATCAGGCTTCACAGTTGTCTTGTTGTCTCTTGTCCAGTCTGTCTCTAGCCAAATCAAATCAAAGTTTATTTGTCACGTGCGGCGAATACAACAGGTGTAGTAGACCTGACATTGGTGTAGACCTTACAGTGAAATACAACAGGTGTAGTAGACCTGACATTGGTGTAGACCTTACAGTGAAATGCTTACTTACAGCCCCTAACCAACAGTGCAATTTTTAAGGTATTAGGTGAACAATAGATAAGTAAGGAAATAAAAAATAGTAAATAACAGTGAATAATTACAGTAGAGGGGCTCTATACAGTAGAGGGGCTCTATACAGTAGAGGGGCTCTATACAGTAGGGGGGCTCTATACAGTAGGGGGGCTCTATACAGTAGGGGGGCTCTATACAGTAGAGGGGCTCTATACAGTAGGGGGGCTCTATACAGTAGGGGGGCTCTATACAGTAGGGGGGCTCTATACAGTAGGGGGGCTCTATACAGTAGAGGGGCTATATACAGTAGAGGGGCTATATACAGTAGAGGGGCTATATACAGTAGAGGGGCTATATACAGACACCGGTTAGGCTGATTGAGGTAGTATGTACATGTAGATATGGTTAAAGTGACTATGCATATATGATGAACAGAGAGTAGCAGCAGCGTAAACAGAGGGGTTGGGGGGGGACACAATGCAAATAGTCCGGGTAGCCATTTGATTACCTGTTCAGGAGTGTTAGGGCTTGGGGGTAAAAACTGTTGAGAAGCCTTTTTGTCCTAGACTTGGCACTCCGGTACCGCTTGCAATGCGGTAGTAGAACGAACAGTCTATGATTGGGGTGGCTGGGGACTTTGACAATTTCTAGGGCCTTCCTCTGACACCGCTTGGTATAGAGGTCCTGGATGGCAGGCAGCTTTGCCCCAGTGATGGATGTACTGGGCCGTACGCTCTACCCTCTGTAGGACCTTGCGGTCGGAGGCCGAGCAATTTCTGAACATTTCTGATGTTGCAGTTGTAGAACCTTTTGAGGATCTGAGGACCCATGCCAAATCTTTTTCGTTTCCTGAGGGGGAATAGGTTTTGTCGTGCCCTCTTCACGACTGTCTTGGTGTGTTTGGACCATTCTAGTTTGTTGGTGATGTGGACACCAAGGAACTTGAAACTCTCGACCCGCTCCACTACAGCCCTGTCGATGAGAATGGGGGCGTGCTCTGTCCTCCTTTTCCAGTAGTCCACAATCATCTCCTTTGTCTTGGTTACGTTGAGGGAGAGTTTGTTGTCCTGACATCACACGGCCAGGTCTCTAACCTCCTCCTTATAAGCTGTCTCGTCATTGTCCGTGATCAGGCCTACCAGTGTTGTGTCGTCTGCAAACTTAATGATGGTGTTGGAGTCGTACTTGGCCTCGCAGTCGTGGGTGAACAAGGAGTACAGGAGGGGACTGAGCACGCACCCCTGAGGGGCCCACGTGTTGAGGACTCAGCATGGCAAATGTGTTGTTTCCTACCCTTACCACCTGGGGGCAGCCTGTCAGGAAGTCCAGGATCCAGTTGCAGAGGGAGATGTTTAGTCCTAGGATCCTTAGCATAGTGATGAGCTTCGTGGGCACTATGGTGTTGGAACGCTGAGCTGTAGTCAATGAACAGCATTCTCACATAGGTGTTCCTTTAGTCCAGGTGGATAAGGGCAGTGTGGAATGCAAAATAGATTGCATCATCTGTGGATCTGTTGGGGCGGTATGCAAATTGGAGTGGTCCTAGCGTTTCTGGGATAGTGGTGTTGATGTGAGCCATGACCAGCCTTTCAAAGCACTTCATGGCTACGGACGTCAGTGCTACGGGTCTGTGGTCATTGAGACAGGTTGCCTTTGTGTTCTTGGGCACTATGGGACTATGGTGGTCTGCTTGAAAGATGTTGGTATTCCACACTCAATCTGTGACATGTTGAAAATGTCAGTGAAGACACCTGCCAGTTGGTCAGCTCATGCCCGGAGCACACGTCCTGGTAATCCGTCTGGCCCAGCGGCCTTGAGAATGTTGACCTGTTTTAAAGGTCTTACTCACGTCGGCTACTTAGAGCGTGATCACACGGTCGTCCATGACAGCTGATGCTCTCATGCGTGCCTCAGTATTGCTTGCCTCAAAGCGAACATAGAAGTGATTTAGCTCGTCTGGTAGGCTCGGGTCACTGGGCAGCTCGCGGCTGTGCCACATAAGAGGAGTGTCGTAGCCGGTGTAGTACGATTCAATCTAGTCCAGTCTAGTGTTGTCTCTATTCCAGTCTATAGTGTTGTCTCTAGTCCAGTCTATAGTGTTGTCTCTAGTCCAGTCTATAGTGTTGTCTCTACTCCAGTCTATAGTGTTGTCTCTACTCCAGTCTATGGTGTTGTCTCTAGTCCAGTCTATAGTGTTGTCTCTAGTCCAGTCTATAGTGTTGTCTCTAGTCCAGTCTATAGTGTTGTCTCTAGTTCAGTCAATAGTGTTGTCTCTACTCCAGTCTATAGTGTTGTCTCTAGTCCAGTCTATAGTGTTGTCTCTAGTCCAGTCTATAGTGTTGTCTCTAGTCCAGTCTATAGTGTTGTCTCTACTCCAGTCTATGGTGGTGTTGTCTATAGTGGTGTTGTCTCTAGTCCAGTCTATAGTGGTGTTGTCTCTAGTCCAGTCTATGGTGGTGTTGTCTCTATTCCAGTCTATGGTGGTGTTGTCTCTACTCCAGTCTATAGTGTTGTCTCTACTCCAGTCTATGGTGGTGTTGTCTCTACTCCAGTCTATAGTGGTGTTGTCTATAGTGGTGTTGTCTCTAGTCCAGTCTATAGTGGTGTTGTCTCTAGTCCAGTCTATAGTGGTGTTGTCTCTACTCCAGTCTATAGTGGTGTTGTCTCTAGTCCAGTCTATAGTGTTGTCTCTAGTCCAGTCTATGGTGGTGTTGTCTCTACTCCAGTCTATGGTGATGTTGTCTCTAGTCCAGTCTATGGTGATGTCTCTAGTCCAGTCTATAGTGTTGTCTCTACTCTAGTCTATAGTGGTGTTGTCTCTAGTCCAGTCTATAGTGGTGTTGTCTCTACTCCAGTCTATAGTGGTGTTGTCTCTAGTCCAGTCTATAGTGGTGTTGTCTCTAGTCCAGTCTATGGTGGTGTTGTCTCTAGTCCAGTCTATAGTGGTGTTGTCTCTAGTCCAGTCTATAGTGGTGTTGTCTCTAGTCCAGTCTATGGTGGTGTTGTCTCTACTCCAGTCTATAGTGGTGTTGTCTCTACTCCAGTCTATAGTGTTGTCTCTACTCCAGTCTATGGTGTTGTCTCTACTCCAGTCTATAGTGTTGTCTCTACTCCAGTCTATGGTGGTGTTGTCTCTACTCCAGTCTATAGTGTTGTCTCTACTCCAGTTTATGGTGGTGTTGTCTCTACTCCAGTCTATAGTGGTGTTGTCTCTACTCCAGTCTATAGTGTTGTCTCTACTCCAGTCTATGGTGTTGTCTCTACTCCAGTCTATAGTGTTGTCTCTAGTCCAGTCTATGATGGTGTTGTCTCTACTCCAGTCTATAGTGTTGTCTCTACTCCAGTTTATGGTGGTGTTGTCTCTAGTCCAGTCTATGGTGGTGTTGTCTCTACTCCAGTCTATAGTGTTGTCTCTAGTCCAGTCTATGGTGGTGTTGTCTCTAGTCCAGTCTATAGTGTTTTCTCTAGTCCAGTCTATGATGGTGTTGTCTCTACTCCAGTCTATAGTGTTGTCTCTACTCCAGTCTATAGTGTTGTCTCTACTCCAGTCTATAGTGTTGTCTCTACTCCAGTCTATAGTGTTGTCTCTACTCCAGTCTATAGTGTTGTCTCTACTCCAGTCTATGGTGGTGTTGTCTCTACTCCTGTCTATAGTGGTGTTGTCTCTAGTCCAGTCTATGGTGGTGTTGTCTCTAGTCCAGTCTATAGTGGTGTTGTCTCTAGTCCAGTCTATGGTGGTGTTGTCTCTACTCCAGTCTATAGTGTTGTCTCTAGTCCAGTCTATAGTGGTGTTGTCTCTAGTCCAGTCTATGGTGGTGTTGTCTCTACTCCAGTCTATAGTGGTGTTGTCTCTAGTCCAGTGTATGGTGGTGTTGTCTCTACTCCAGTCTATAGTGGTGTTGTCTCTAGTCCAGTCTATGGTGGTGTTGTCTCTACTCCAGTCTATAGTGGTGTTGTCTCTAGTCCAGTCTATGGTGGTGTTGTCTCTAGTCCAGTCTATAGTGGTGTTGTCTCTAGTCCAGTCTATGGTGGTGTTGTCTCTACTCCAGTCTATAGTGTTGTCTCTAGTCCAGTCTATAGTGGTGTTGTCTCTAGTCCAGTCTATGGTGGTGTTGTCTCTACTCCAGTCTATAGTGGTGTTGTCTCTAGTCCAGTGTATGGTGGTGTTGTCTCTACTCCAGTCTATAGTGGTGTTGTCTCTAGTCCAGTCTATGGTGGTGTTGTCTCTACTCCAGTCTATAGTGGTGTTGTCTCTAGTCCAGTCTATGGTGGTGTTGTCTCTACTCCAGTCTATAGTGGTGTTGTCTCTAGTCCAGTCTATGGTGGTGTTGTCTCTACTCCAGTCTATAGTGTTGTCTCTAGTCCAGTCTATAGTGGTGTTGTCTCTAGTCCAGTCTATGGTGGTGTTGTCTCTACTCCAGTCTATAGTGGTGTTGTCTCTACTCCAGTCTATAGTGTTGTCTCTACTCCAGTCTATGGTGTTGTCTCTACTCCAGTCTATAGTGTTGTCTCTACTCCAGTCTATAGTGGTGTTGTCTCTACTCCAGTCTATAGTGGTGTTGTCTCTAGTCCAGTCTATAGTGGTGTTGTCTCTAGTCCAGTCTATGGTGGTGTTGTCTCTAGTCCAGTCTATGGTGGTGTTGTCTCTAGTCCAGTCTATGGTGGTGTTGTCTCTAGTCCAGTCTATAGTGGTGTTGTCTCTAGTCCAGTCTATGGTGGTGTTGTCTCTAGTCCAGTCTATGGTGTTGTCTCTACTCCAGTCTATGGTGTTGTGTTGGTCCCCCTCTAGCTGTTCACTGGTCTCAGATCCCCGGCACGAGGTCTGCTCCTCTTCGGTCCCCCAGGCAACGGAAAGACCATGCTGGTGAGTCAAACGTTTGTGACCATCAAATGACATCACATGGTGTTGACTGCATGTTGACGACATTATGCCTCTTTCTCATGATAATAAATGTATCTATTGTGTCCCTCTACCCAGGCCAAAGCAGTAGAAATGGAGTCCTCTTTCTCATGATAAAGATTGATCTCTTTTGTCCCTCTTTCAGGCCAAAGCAGTAGAAATGGAGTCCTCTTTCTCATGATGATGATCGATCTCTTTTGTCCCTCTTTCAGGCCAAAGCAGTAGAAATGGAGTCCTCTTTCTCATGATAATGATTGATCTCTTTTGTCCCTCTTTCAGGCCAAAGCAGTAGAAATGGAGTCCTCTTTCTCATGATAATGATTGATCTCTTCTGTCCCTCTACCCAGGCCAAAGCAGTAGAAATTGAGTCCTCTTTCTCATGATAATGATTGATCTCTTCTGTCCCTCTACCCAGGCCAAAGCAGTAGAAATGGAGTCCTCTTTCTCATGATAATGATTGATCTCTTTTGTCCCTCTACCCAGGCCAAAGCCGTAGCCATGGAGTCCCATGCCACCTTTTTTAACATCAGTGCTTCCAGTCTGACCTCTAAATGGGTGAGGAGTCTTAAGACTGTGGTCATTTACTGTGTCCAAAATGGCACCCTATTCTCTGGGCAGTGGACTACTGTTGACCAGGGTAGTGGACTACTGTGGACTACTGTTGACCAGGGTAGTGGACTACTGTGGACTACTGTTGACCAGGGTAGTGGACTGCTGTTGACCAGGGTCTATAGGGTAGTGGGCTACTGTAGACCAGGGTAGTGGGCTACTGTAGACCAGGGTAGTGGGCTACTGTAGACCAGGGAAGTGGGCTACTGTAGACCAGGGAAGTGGGCTACTGTTGACCACTGTTGACCAGGGTAGTGGACTACTGTTGACCAGGGTAGTGGACTACTGTAGACCAGGGTAGTGGGCTACTGTAGACCAGGGTAGTGGGCTACTGTAGACCAGGGTAGTGGGCTACTGTAGACCAGGGTAGTGGGCTACTGTAGACCAGGGTAGTGGGCTACTGTAGACCAGGGTAGTGGGCTACTGTAGACCAGGGTAGTGGGCTACTGTAGACCAGGGTAGTGGGCTACTGTAGACCAGGGAAGTGGGCTACTGTAGACCAGGGAAGTGGGCTACTGTTGACCACTGTTGACCAGGGTAGTGGACTACTGTTGACCAGGGTAGTGGACTACTGTAGACCAGGGTAGTGGGCTACTGTAGACCAGGGAAGTGGGCTACTGTAGACCAGGGAAGTGGGCTACTGTTGACCACTGTTGACCAGGGTAGTGGACTACTGTTGACCAGGGTAGTGGACTACTGTAGACCAGGGTAGTGGGCTACTGTAGACCAGGGTAGTGGGCTACTGTAGACCAGGGTAGTGGGCTACTGTAGACCAGGGTAGTGGGCTACTGTAGACCAGGGTAGTGGGCTACTGTAGACCAGGGTAGTGGGCTACTGTAGACCAGGGAAGTGGGCTACTGTAGACCAGGGAAGTGGGCTACTGTAGACCAGGGAAGTGGGCTACTGTTGACCACTGTTGACCAGGGTAGTGGACTACTGTTGACCAGGGTAGTGGACTACTGTAGACCAGGGTAGTGGACTACTGTAGACCAGGGTAGTGGACTACTGTAGACCAGGGTAGTGGACTACTGTTGACCAGGGTAGTGGACTACTGTGGTAGTGGACTACTGTTGACCAGGGTAGTGGACTACTGTTGACCAGGGTCTATAGGGGAGTGGACTACTGTAGACCAGGGTAGTGGACTACTGTAGACCAGGGTAGTGGACTACTGTAGACCAGTGCCCAGTTAGAAATATGTCCCAACTAGTGGATTAGCTAACTAGCTGATCAGTTTAACTATGAATAAACAGATGGTTATAAGTCTTTAAATTGCTTATGAACTCTTTTAAAACCACTGTATAAAGTTGACCTTTTACGTTCCAGTGTAAAGTGTTCGTACCCGTAGTTGAGTACTTGAGTGACCTCTGACCTGTATCTCTCCTTCCCAGGTGGGAGAGGGAGAGAAGCTGGTCAGAGCTCTGTTTGCTGTGGCCAGAGAACTACAGCCTGCCATCATCTTCATTGGTTGGTTTGAGTGATTTTACTGTATACTCAGTAGCATCCAACATTAATATTTGAACTTGACATTTTCCATTGTGTTTTGTTGTTAGTCTAGGACTAGGCTTTTAGTCTGTCCAAAGAAACCGACCGTTCACTACATTCGTTTTAATAGTGGATTTGATTTTTATATTTTTACATTTTTAAAAATGTTTTACCCTAGTTGTTTGTTTCTGAGAGACTGAACAGACAGTAGCGGTTCATTGACGTTGTGGTGACGTTCGCTGTCTGTTTGCCGTCCTCCCAGATGAGATCGACAGCCTGCTCTGTGAGAGACGGGAAGGAGAACACGATGCCAGTCGGCGTTTAAAAACAGAGTTTCTCATACAGTTTGACGGGGTAAGACCAACGACCATTTTAGTTATGTCCTCGGTAATGTTACTCCCGTCTGCAATTATCAACGGCAGTTGCAATGTCTATGTACTGTTTAATGAGTGTTTCCTGTATGGGTTATTAATGAGCTATAAAAAGACCTTATGCACACTACATGACCAAAAGTATGTGGACACCTGCTCATCGAACATCTCATTCCGAAAACCATGGGTATTAGTGTGGAGTTGGTCCCCCCCTTTGCTGCTATGACAGCCTCCACTCTTCTGGGAAGGCTTTCCACTAGATGTAGGAACATTGCTGCTATAACAGCCTCCACTCTTCTGGGAAGGCTTTCCACTAGATGTTGGAACATTGCTGCTATAACAGCCTTCACTCTTCTGGGAAGGCTTTCCACTAGATGTTGGAACATTGCTGCTATAACAGCCTCCAGTCTTCTGGGAAGGCTTTCCACTAGATGTTGGAACATTGCTGCTATAACAGCCTCCACTCTTCTGGGAAGGCTTTCCACTAGATGTTGGAACATTGCTGCTATAACAGCCTCCACTCTTCTGGGAAGGCTTTCCACTAGATGTTGGAACATTGCTGCTATAACAGCCTCCACTCTTCTGGGAAGGCTTTCCACTAGATGTTGGAACATTGCTGCTATAACAGCCTCCAGTCTTCTGGGAAGGCTTTCCACTAGATGTAGGAACATTGCTCCTATAACAGCCTCCACTCTTCTGGGAAGGCTTTCCTCTAGATGTAGGAACATTGCTCCTATAACAGCCTTCACTCTTCTGGGAAGGCTTTCCACTAGATGTTGGAACATTGCTGCTATAACAGCCTTCACTCTTCTGGGAAGGCTTTCCACTAGATGTAGGAACATTGCTGCTATAACAGCCTCCACTCTTCTGGGAAGGCTTTCCACTAGTTATTGGAACATTGCTGCTATAACAGCCTCCACTCTTCTGGGAAGGCTTTCCACTAGATGTTGGAACATTGCTACTATAACAGCCTCCACTCTTCTGGGAAGGCTTTCCACTAGATGTTGGAACATTGCTGCTATAACAGCATCCACTCTTCTGGGAAGGCTTTCCACTAGATGTTGGAACATTGCTGCTATATGCTATAACAGCCTCCACTCTTCTGGGAAGGCTTTCCACTAGATGCTGGAACATTGCTGTGGGGACTTGCTTCCATTCAGCCATAGGCTCATTAGTGAGGCCGTCCTCTGATGGTTGTATATATGGTATCCTTCAACAGTCTCCTGGATGGTTGTATATATGGTATCCTTCAACAGTCTCCTGGATGGTTGTATATATGGTATCCTTCAACAGTCTCCTGGATGGTTGTATATATGGTATCCTTCAACAGTCTCCTGGATGGTTGTATATATGGTATCCTTCAACAGTCTCCTGGATGGTTGTATATATGGTATCCTTCAACAGTCTCCTGGATGGTTGTATATATGGTATCCTTCAACAGTCTCCTGGATGGTTGCAGGTGCAGTCGGAAGGGGCAGAGAGGGTTCTGGTGATGGGAGCTACAAACAGACCACAGGAGCTGGACGAAGCTGTGCTCAGGTACTGGACACAACACACACAGGAAGCTGTGCTCGGGTACTGGACACAACACACACAGGAAGCTGTGCTCAGGTACTGGACACAGCACACACAGGAAGCTGTGCTCAGGTACTGGATATGATGCACTCACACACAGGAAGCTGTGCTCAGGTACTGGACACAACACACACAGGAAGCTGTGCTCAGGTACTGGACACAACACACACAGGAAGCTGTGCTCGGGTACTGGACACAACACACACAGGAAGCTGTGCTCAGGTACTGGATATGATGCACTCACACACAGGAAGCTGTGCTCAGGTACTGGATATGATGCACTCACACACAGGAAGCTGTGCTCAGGTACTGGATATGATGCACTCACACACAAGAAGCTGTGCTCAGGTACTGGACACAACACACACAGGAAGCTGTGCTCAGGTACTGGATATGATGCACTGACACACAGGAAACATGGGAACCGGTTAATAACGCTCTGCACACAAAATAAAGTTCTGAACCGGTTCAAACTAAAAATTAGAAAAATAATAGATAAAACGTTTTCAATGCTAATTAAGTATACTATATTTATCACTTCTCGCGCTGGATTTATTAACTACACAAAAAAGGTAAGACGTGTTTTGATTTTACTTCCGGTGACGCTCCGCACACACAAGCTAATTAGCTAGCTAACTCTGGCTTAACATTGGACCAAAACCAGGAAGTTCAAAGACATTCAAAGGTTCCTTCCTTCATAGAAGCTACTATGTCACATGTCTAATTCTGTGGGCCTAATTTCAGATAATGCATATCATAACAACATGCCCAGTGCTACAAGCCAAACCCTCCTCCTTCACCTTCTCTCCCCACCTGCCAAATGTTTTGTCACATCTCGCGCCCTACACTGGTCTGTCCCCAATGCACATACTGTACATAGTTAACCCGCTCCATGGCAAGCCGCTCTATCCGCACTGATTGGTCATTTAAACGTTGAGCTAAATGTAAACAACAACAAAAAACAAGTTTAAAAAAAATTGTTCCTTTCTGTTGTTTTTTCAAACCTCTGAAATTGTTTTTTGTTGTTGTTTACATTTGTTAAGCCAGAGTTAGCTAGCTAATAAGCTTGTGTGTGCGGAGCATCACCGGAAGTAAAATCAAAACTTTTTTTTTTGTAGTTAATAAATCCAACGCGAAAAGTGATAAATATAGTATACTTAATTAGCATTGGAAACGTTTTATCTATTATTTTCTAATAAAAACAATCTCTTTTCTCTCCCAAATTTCTGAATCAGTCTTGTAACGTCGGTAGGCTACTGTAGCCTATGCTTCAGATGGGGAGAGGCCCGGTAGCCTAAAACGGCTGGGGGAAATAACAGCTCTGTTCCAAAACCAGTATAGATCACTTTCATTCCCTGTTGTGATTCTGTTCATGTCATTTGTTTTTCTTCTGTTTTCGGTTCTGTTCCCTGAACCGGTTCTAACTAATATTTAATTTGTTATTTTGTTTTTCCCTTTACAGGCGATTTGCCAAAAGGGTGCATGTGGCCTTACCAACAGAGGAGGTAAACCCTTGTTGCATGTTTCCTCTTGTGTAGGACCAACACTGAACTTTGTTATGGCTTGAGTGGTTTACTGGGTAGATTTAAAAAACAACAATAATAATAATAAAATCAAAAAAATATATTTTTTTTTAACCAATGTTATGTGTTTGCTATCATCACAGACGCGTTTCAAGTTGCTGAAGAATCTATTGGGAAAACATGGACACCCACTCAATCAGAAGGAATTAGCCCATCTAGCAAAGTAAGTTCTCACACTACGTTACACTAGGCCCCCCCCCCAGCATAAACCGTAGAGATAAAACTATACAACCTAAACATGCTCTAACCGAAATATAAACCTTCTCAGAATGACGGGGGGCTATTCAGGAAGTGATCTTACATCGTTGGCTAAGGATGCTGCTCTTGGACCAATCAGGGGTGAGTAAAGGCCTATCTTTCAGCCTGTCCCAATGCCCAAAATGTGCAATAGTAATAGACAATGTACCTATTATACACTATCCGGACAGTTTATTAGGTACACCTCGGATCACTCCTACTATATAAAACAGGCAGACGGGCATCGAGGCATTCAGTTACTGTTCCACTGAATGTTAGAATGGGCTAAACTAGTGACCTAAGTGACGTTGAGCGTGGTGTCATCGTCGGTGCCAAGCAGACCGGATCCATAATCACTGAAACAGACGCCCTCCTGGGCTTTTCACGCAGGACAGCGTCTAGGGTTTCCTGAGAATGGTGTCGACAAAAGAAACCCATAAACATCCAGTCAGCGGCAGTCCTGTGGGGGAAAATGTTGATGAAAAGGAGAAAGGCAAGAATCGTGCAAGCTAACAGGCGCGCCACATACAGGCAAATAACGGCGCAGTCCAACAGTGATGTGCAGAAAGGCAACTCGGGGAACGCACAACTCGGCGATCCTTGTCATGGATGGGCTATTGCAGCTGCCGACCACACTGGGTTCCACTCCTATCAGATAAAAACAAGAGGAAGCAGCTCCAGTGGACAACGCCATCCCCATCACTGGACAATTGAAGAGTGGAAAACCATTTCCTGGAACGTGACGGTCAGTTCAGTGTATTTGAGTGGCCTGGTCAGTCCCACACCTCGACCTAATAGAGTCTTAATGGGATGAGATGGAACGAGCCGTTAGCAGCATCAATATACTGCCGTCCAATCTGCAGCAACTGCATGATGCCATCGCGTCAGCATGGAACGACATCCTTGTGGAACGTTTCCGACACCTTTGTAGAATTCCCCCGAATAATCAGGCCGTTCTGGAGGCAAAGCGGAGTCCGTCCCCTGTACTAGTTGGGTGTACCTAATAAACTGTCTGGTCGGTGTATATTATAATATTGCAGCAAACTTGAGGTGGGGTTAAGGTCGCTACATTGTCTTTATGCCTTTACAATGTCGCTAAGTGTTGGGTTAAGATCTCTACAGTGTCTTTATGCCTTGACGGGATCGCTAAGTGTTGGGTTAAGGTCTCTACAGTGTCTTTATGCCTTGACGGGATCGCTAAGTGTTGGGTTAAGGTCGCTACAGTGTCTTTATGCCTTGACGAGGTCGCTAAGTGTTGGGTTAAGGTCGCTAAGTGTTGGGTTAAGGTCGCTACAGTGTCTTTATGCCTTGACGAGGTCGCTAAGTGTCTTTATGCCTTGACGAGGTCGCTAAGTGTCTTTATGCCTTGACGAGGTCGCTAAGTGTCTTTATGCCTTGACGAGGTCGCTAAGTGTCTTTATGCCTTGACGAGGTCGCTAAGTGTCTTTATGCCTTGACGAGGTCGCTAAGTGTCTTTATGCCTTGACGAGGTCGCTAAGTGTCTTTATGCCTGGCCCCTGATCATGTTTGTTTTGTCTGTTCACACAGAACTGGGACCAGAGCAAGTGAAAAACATGGCTGCTAGTGATGTAAGTTGTAACAGCTCAAAGCTATAATAGACTGTCTGACATGAATAGAGAATACATTTCTGTGTATGAAATAGAGAATACATTTCTGTGTATGAAATAGAGAATACATTTCTGTGTATGAAATAGAGAATACATTTCTGTGTATGAAATAGAGAATACATTTCTGTGTATGAAATAGAGAATACATTTCTGTGTATGAAATAGAGAATACATTTCTGTGTATGAAATAGAGAATACATTTCTGTGTATGAAATAGAGAATACATTTCTGTGTATGAAATAGAGAATACATTTCTGTGTATGAAATAGAGAATATATTTCTGTGTATGAAATAGAAGATACATTTCTGTGTATGAAATAGAGAATACATTTCTGTGTATGAAATAGAGAATATATTTCTGTGTATGAAATAGAGAATACATTTCTGTGTATGAAATAGAGAATATATTTCTGTGTATGAAATAGAGAATACATTTCTGTGTATGAAATAGAGAATACATTTCTGTGTATGAAATAGAGAATACATTTCTGTGTATGAAATAGAGAATACATTTATGTGTATGAAATAGAGAATACATTTCTGTGTATGAAATAGAGAATACATTTCTGTGTATGAAATAGAGAATACATTTCTGTGTATGCTTGTTACAGATGCGTAACATCCGCTGTAAGGACTTTGAGGATTCTCTGAAGCGTATTAAGCCCAGTGTCAGTCCCACAACCCTGGACCTATATGTACGATGGAACACTGACTACGGAGACACTACAGCCTTCTAGAATCATGGAACTAACTCATTTCCCAGCTAGCACATAACGTTCTGAGAACCATATGTTTCTTAGAGTGTGGTTGTTGTTCTATGTTTATTTTGCCATAAAACCTTTTTCACAACTTTCTGGGAATGGTACAGGGAGTCGCTTGGCTTTGGAACATTCTCAGCACATTTAAGGAACATGACAAAACATTTTTTTTTGCGGTATTTCATTGCTTTAACCAGAATGTTTCCTAAACGTTCAAACATGGTTACGTTCTGGGAACGTTCTCCAGCTGGTTTGACGCTGGGAATGTTCTCAAATTGTTCAGAGAATGCTAAGAAACAACGTTCTTCTGTGGGAATTTCAGTACTTTCAGAACATAACGTTCCCTTCAGATGGCCTCATGGTTCTATTTAAAGAATACAAATAATAATCTGAGAGCATTTAAAACGTTCCATAAAAACCACAAGACAACTTTTAACGTTCATAGAACATTCTAAGAATCTTATTTAAAAACATATACCGTTTTCAGCGTCAACAAAACGTTCTCTCTATCCTCTAATCTTGTTAATTAAGTGTGTTCAGGTATGTTGGCCGTAACCCACTAATTGGCCACAGCTGATCTTAATGAGTGCTTGTTTACTTTTGAAATAGTGGTCTGTTTTTAAAATAGACTAAAAAATGAACAGCTTCATATGAGTTTAAAAAACCCACGGCATTCCAGCTGCATCCTGGTGGTGCAGTGGACTCATTTCATGTGGATAGGATAGAGGATAAAGAACAGAAGGCTGGCTATAAGTTTGAATCTCACTGATGCCGTGTCACAATAAAAAAATAAAAATAACTGTGTTATGGATGATTTAATACCTAAGCAAATTAATTTCCATGTGTCCTATCTGTGATGGGAGTTCCAAACAATTAACCTAAGCTTGCGTGCGGTGTTATTAAAAGTCTTATTGAAATATTCAGTGAACGTTTTAAGGAAGTTTTTCAGAAACCTCCAAAATAACCTATAATTTCCATTTTCACTGCACTAATTAAAAAAAACCCCGGGAAGTATAGACTTTACCATTGAATGCTTCTTTACGAGTCCTTTCCCAACAATGCAGTTTAAAAGTTATACAACTAACAAATAGAAGAAAGAAAAAAAAAATAGTGAAAATAAAATAACATTTTAAAAAATCTTTAAAAAAAATGTTTTATCAAGGAACCAGAGGAAAACGTTCTCAGAACCTCCCTGCAACCTAAAAATTAAACTCAGAACAGTCAACGTTTTCACTTCTATTCTCAGAATGTTTTTTTTTTTTAAATGCTCGGGAAGCATATGGCTTCGTTCCCACAACCAATGTGAAACCTAAACCGTATGTTCCCTTTAACTTCCAACGAACCAAATCTGCTAGCTGGGTTAGTTCCATCTGAGACGTGATGGAACCAGGGGTGTGTTCATTAGTGCACACCACCATAGCAAACAGTCTCTCCCAGTTTCAACGTTTTGCTTCAGCTTTGTGGGAGGGAAATGGAGATGCATAGAATAGACCACTGTAGAATTTGATTGATTAAAAATGTAGAAAATTGCATAGAGACAGGAATTACATTCTGATTTGTTGATATTGTTGTATTGACTGCTATGAGAGTTGAAATTCTACTACTGTGTATATAGCTACTGCTTGAAGACAGGATATTACCCTCCCCACCCCTTACTCCCATATTGCTTCCTCAAGGTCTCGAAAGCGTTCCACAGAGAAGCTGGTCCATGTTGACTCCAATGCTTCCCACAGTTGTGTCCAGTTGGCTGGATGGGTGGTGGACCATTCTTGATACACTCGGGAAACACTTTTGAGTGTGAAAAACCCAGCAGCGTTGCAGTTGTCACAAACCGGTGCACCTGGGGCCTACTACCATACCCTGTTCAAAGGCAATTAAACCTTCTGTCTTGCCCGTTCACCCTCTGAATGGCACACACACCCAATCCATGTTTCAAGCCTTAAAAACCATATTTAAAAAAAAATAATAATAAGTGGATTTAGCAAGTGACATCAATATGGGATCACCCTGTCATGGAAAGAGCAGTCGTTCCTAATGTTTTGTCCATTCAGTGTACATGTCAGCAACCACAGCTAGTGAAACCACGGCAACTCTCTAAACAAAGAGTTTTAGAATGGATGGCCGGCAGGGTAGCCTAGTGGTTAGAGTGGAGGGGCGGCAGGTAGCCTAGTGGTTAGAGTGTAGGGGCGGCAGGTAGCCTAGTGGTTAGAGTGTAGGGGCGGCAGGTAGCCTAGTGGTTAGAGCGTTGGACTAGTAACCGGAAGGTTGCAAGTTCAAACCCCTGAGCTGACAAGGTCTGTCGTTCTGCCCCTGAACAAGGCAGTTAACCCACCGTTAACCCACCTAGGCTGTCATTGAAAATAAGAATGTGTTCTTAACTGACTTGCCTAGTTAAATAAAGGTAAAATAAAAAATAAATTAGCCCTGAACATCTCTAAAACTAAGAGTATTGTATTTGGTACAAATCATTCTTCGCAAGTTCGACACCTCCGCTGAATCTGGCAGTGAATAGTGTTGAGCTATCACCTTTTTAAACCAAGGCTCAACAACTAGATTCAACCGCGGGCCTATCCCTATGTGACCTAGGAATCTAGTTGAGTTCATGTATTCATGTAAGTCTGTCTATGTTCATGTGTTTACAGACTAAAAACCTTTACAATGTTTAATGTATTTTTCGTTATTTGGCGAACCCCAGGAAGACGAGCTGTCGCTATTAACGGGGATCCCAATAAAACATATGTGTTATAAAGTTGCATCCTACAGCTCCAGATTTCTGATCGATAGGATTGATTGATTGATGATTGATTAACTTATTTTGTAAAGTAACTGATGATCCGTTTTAGTTTTATTCCCATCATCCTCTGATTTTCTGTCTACATCTTACAAACTTCATCTGAGGCTGGGGGGGGTCCCAACTCATTCCATGGAGGGCTGGGGAGGGGGGGTGTCCCAACTCATTCCATGGAGGGGAGGGGGGGTATCCCAACTCATTCCATGGAGGGCTGGGGGTGTCCCAACTCATTCCTTGGAGGGCAGGTGGTGTCCCAACTCATTCCATGGAGGGCAGGGGGTGTCCCAACTCATTCCATGGAGGGCTGGGGGGGGTCCCAACTCATTCCATGGAGGGCTGGGGAGGGGGGGTGACCCAACTCATTCCATGGAGGACAGGGAGTGTCCCAACTCATTCCATGGAGGGCAGGGGGTGTCCCAACTCATTCCATGGAGGGGGGGGGGGGGTGTCCCAACTCATTCCATTGGGGGGTGGGGGGTGTCCCAACTCATTCCATTGGGGGGTGGGGGGTGTCCCAACTCATTCCAGTGGGGGGTGTCCCAACTCATTCCATTGGGGGGTGGGGGGTGTCCCAACTCATTCCATGGAGGGGTGGGGGGGTGTCCCAACTCATTCCATGGAGGGCTGGGGGGGGGGGGGGGGTGTCCCAACTCATTCCATGGAGGGCTGGGGGGGTGTCCCAACTCATTCCATGGAGGGCTGGGGGGGTGGTGTCCCAACTCATTCCATGGAGAGCTGGGGTGGTGGTGTCCCAACTCATTCCATGGAGGGCAGGGGGTGTCCCAACTCATTCCATTGGGGGGTGGGGGGTGTCCCAACTCATTCCACTGGGGGGGTGGGGGGTGTCCCAACTCATTCCATTGGGGGGTGGGGGGTGTCCCAACTCATTCCATGGAGGGGTGGGGGGGTGTCCCATCTCATTCCATGGAGGGCTGGGGGGTTGTCCCATCTAGTTCCATGGAGGTCTGGGGGGTGGTGTCCCAACTCATTCCATGGAGGGCTGGGGGGGTGTACCAACTCATTGCATGGAGGTCTGGGGGGTGTCCCAACTCATTCCATGGAGGGCTGGGGGGGGTCCCAACTCATTCCATGGAGGGCTGGGGAGGGGGGGGGTGTCCCAACTCATTCCATGGAGGGCAGGGAGTGTCCCAACTCATTCCATGGAGGGCAGGGTGTCCCAACTCATTCCATGGAGGGCTGGGGAGGGGGGGGTGTCCCAACTCATTCCATAGAGGGCAGGGGGTGTCCCAACTCATTCCATTGGGGGGGTGGGGGGTGTCCCAACTCATTCCATTGGGGGGTGGGGGGTGTCCCAACTCATTCCATGGAGGGGTGGGGGGGTGTCCCAACTCATTCCATGGAGGGCTGGGGGGGGTGTCCCATCTCATTCCATGGAGGGCAGGGTGTCCCAACTCATTCCATGGAGGGCTGGGGAGGGGGGGTGACCCAACTCATTCCATGGAGGACAGGGAGTGTCCCAACTCATTCCATGGAGGGCAGGGGGTGTCCCAACTCATTCCATGGAGGGGGGGGGGGTGTCCCAACTCATTCCATTGGGGGGTGGGGGGTGTCCCAACTCATTCCATTGGGGGGTGGGGGGTGTCCCAACTCATTCCATTGGGGGGTGGGGGGTGTCCCAACTCATTCCATTGGGGGGGGGGTGGTGTCCCAACTCATTCCATGGAGAGCTGGGGTGGTGGTGTCCCAACTCATTCCATGGAGGGCAGGGGGTGTCCCAACTCATTCCATTGGGGGGTGGGGGGTGTCCCAACTCATTCCACTGGGGGGGTGGGGGGTGTCCCAACTCATTCCATAGAGGGCAGGGGGTGTCCCAACTCATTCCATTGGGGGGGTGGGGGGTGTCCCAACTCATTCCATTGGGGGGTGGGGGGTGTCCCAACTCATTCCATGGAGGGGTGGGGGGGTGTCCCAACTCATTCCATGGAGGGCTGGGGGGGGTGTCCCATCTCATTCCATGGAGGGCAGGGTGTCCCAACTCATTCCATGGAGGGCTGGGGAGGGGGGGGTGACCCAACTCATTCCATGGAGGACAGGGAGTGTCCCAACTCATTCCATGGAGGGCAGGGGGTGTCCCAACTCATTCCATGGAGGGGGGGGGGGTGTCCCAACTCATTCCATTGGGGGGTGGGGGGTGTCCCAACTCATTCCATTGGGGGGTGGGGGGTGTCCCAACTCATTCCATTGGGGGGTGGGGGGTGTCCCAACTCATTCCATTGGGGGGGGGGTGGTGTCCCAACTCATTCCATGGAGAGCTGGGGTGGTGGTGTCCCAACTCATTCCATGGAGGGCAGGGGGTGTCCCAACTCATTCCATTGGGGGGTGGGGGGTGTCCCAACTCATTCCACTGGGGGGGTGGGGGGTGTCCCAACTCATTCCATTGGGGGGTGGGGGGTGTCCCAACTCATTCCATGGAGGGGTGGGGGGGTGTCCCATCTCATTCCATGGAGGGCTGGGGGGTTGTCCCATCTAGTTCCATGGAGGTCTGGGGGGTGGTGTCCCAACTCATTCCATGGAGGGCTGGGGGGGTGTACCAACTCATTGCATGGAGGTCTGGGGGGTGTCCCAACTCATTCCATGGAGGGCTGGGGGGGGTCCCAACTCATTCCATGGAGGGCTGGGGAGGGGGGGGTGTCCCAACTCATTCCATGGAGGGCAGGGAGTGTCCCAACTCATTCCATGGAGGGCAGGGTGTCCCAACTCATTCCATGGAGGGCTGGGGAGGGGGGGGTGTCCCAACTCATTCCATAGAGGGCAGGGGGTGTCCCAACTCATTCCATTGGGGGGGTGGGGGGTGTCCCAACTCATTCCATTGGGGGGTGGGGGGTGTCCCAACTCATTCCATGGAGGGGTGGGGGGGTGTCCCAACTCATTCCATGGAGGGCTTGGGGGGGTGTCCCATCTCATTCCATGGAGGGCAGGGTGTCCCAACTCATTCCATGGAGGGCTGGGGAGGGGGGGTGACCCAACTCATTCCATGGAGGACAGGGAGTGTCCCAACTCATTCCATGGAGGGCAGGGGGTGTCCCAACTCATTCCATGGAGGGGGGGGGGGTGTCCCAACTCATTCCATTGGGGGGTGGGGGGTGTCCCAACTCATTCCATTGGGGGGTGGGGGGTGTCCCAACTCATTCCATTGGGGGGTGGGGGGTGTCCCAACTCATTCCATTGGGGGGTGGGGGGTGTCCCAACTCATTCCATGGAGGGGTGGGGGGGTGTCCCAACTCATTCCATGGAGGGCTGGGGGGGGGGGGGGGTGTCCCAACTCATTCCATGGAGGGCTGGGGGGGTGTCCCAACTCATTCCATGGAGGGCTGGGGGGGTGGTGTCCCAACTCATTCCATGGAGAGCTGGGGTGGTGGTGTCCCAACTCATTCCATGGAGGGCAGGGGGTGTCCCAACTCATTCCATTGGGGGGTGGGGGGTGTCCCAACTCATTCCATTGGGGGGGTGGGGGGTGTCCCAACTCATTCCATTGGGGGGTGGGGGGTGTCCCAACTCATTCCATGGAGGGGTGGGGGGGTGTCCCATCTCATTCCATGGAGGGCTGGGGGGGTGTCTCAACTCATTCCATGGAGGGCTGGGGGGTTGTCCCATCTAGTTCCATGGAGGTCTGGGGGGTGGTGTCCCAACTCATTCCATGGAGGGCTGGGGGGGGTGTACCAACTCATTGCATGGAGGTCTGGGGGGTGTCCCAACTCATTCCATGGAGGGCTGGGGGGGTCCCAACTCATTCCATGGAGGGCTGGGGAGGGGGGGTGTCCCAACTCATTCCATGGAGGGCAGGGAGTGTCCCAACTCATTCCATGGAGGGCAGGGTGTCCCAACTCATTCCATGGAGGGCTGGGGAGGGGGGGGTGTCCCAACTCATTCCATAGAGGGCAGGGGGTGTCCCAACTCATTCCATTGGGGGGGTGGGGGGTGTCCCAACTCATTCCATTGGGGGGTGGGGGGTGTCCCAACTCATTCCATGGAGGGGTGGGGGGGGTGTCCCAACTCATTCCATGGAGGGCTGGGGGGGGGGTGTCCCATCTCATTCCATGGAGGGCAGGGTGTCCCAACTCATTCCATGGAGGGCTGGGGGGGGGGGGGGTGTCCCAACTCATTCCATAGAGGGCAGGGGGTGTCCCAACTCATTCCATTGGGGGGGTGGGGGGTGTCCCAACTCATTCCATTGGGGGGGTGGGGGGTGTCCCAACTCATTCCATTGGGGGGTGGGGGGTGTCCCAACTCATTCCATGGAGGGGTGGGGGGTGTCCCAACTCATTCCATGGAGGGCTGTGGGGGGGTGTCCCATCTCATTCCATGGAGGGCTGGGAGGGTATCCCAACTAATTCCATGGAGGGCTGGGTGGGGGGGTGTCCCAACTCATTCCATGGAGGGCTGGGGGGGGGGGGTGTCCCAACTCATTCCATGGAGGGCTGGGGGGGTTTCCCAACTCATTCCATGGGGGGGTGTCCCAACTCATTCCATGGAGGGCTGGGGGGGTGTCCCAACTCATTCCATGGAGGGCTGGGGGGGTGTCTCAACTCATTTCATGGAGGGCTGGGGGGGTGTCCCAACTCATTCCATGGAGGGCTGGGGGGTTGTCCCATCTCATTCCATGGAGGGCTGGGGGGGTGTCTCAACTCATTTCATGGAGGGCTGGGGGGGTGTCCCAACTCATTCCATGGAGGGCTGGGGGGTTGTCCCATCTCATTCCATGGAGGTCTGGGGGGGGTGTCCCAACTCATTCCATGGAGGGCTGGGGGGGTGGTGTCCCAACTCATTCCATGGAGGGCTGGGGGGGTGTACCAACTCATTCCATGGAGGGCTGGGGTGGGTGTCCCAACTCATTGCATGGAGGTCTGGGGGGTGTCCCAATTCATTCCATGGAGGGCTGGGGGGGTGTCCCAACTCATTCCATGGAGGGCTGGGGGGGGTGTCCCAACTCATTCCATGGAGGGCTGGGGGGGGGGGTGTCCCAACTCATTCCATGGAGGGCTGGGGGGGGTGTCCCAACTCATTCCATGGGGGGGGTGTCCCAACTCATTCCATGGAGGGCTGGGGGGGGTGTCCCATCTCATTCCATGGAGGGCTGGGGGGGTGTCTCAACTGATTTCATGGAGGGCTGGGGGGGTGTCCCAACTCATTCCATGGAGGGCTGGGGGGGTGTCCCAACTCATTCCATGGAGGGCTGGGGGGGTGTCCCAACTCATTCCATGGAGGGCTGGGGGGTAGTCGCAACTCATTCCATGGAGGGCTGGGGGTGGGGGGGGGGTGTCCCAACTCATTCCATGGAGGGCTGGGGGGGTGTCCCAACATTCCATGGAGGGCTGGAGGGGTGTCCCAACTCATTCCATGGAGGGCTTGGGGGGGTGTCCCAACTCATTCCATGGAGGGCTGGGGGGGTGTACCAACTCATTCCATGGAGGGCTGGGGGGGTGTCCCAACTCATTCCATGGAGGGCTGGGGGGGGTGGTGTCCCAACTCATTCCATGGAGGGCTGGGGGGGTTTCCCAACTCATTCCATGGAGGGCTGGGGGGGGTGTCCCAACTCATTCCATGGAGGGCTGGTTTTAGTTGTTTCCTTTCAGTTCAATTAAAATCTGAACACCTTCCGGGTGGCGCAGTGGTCTAAGGCAGTGCTAGCTGTGCCACCAGAGACTCTGGGTTCGAGCCCAGGCTCTGTTGCAGCCGGCCGCGACCGGGAGGTCCATGGGGCGACGCACAATTGGCCTAGCTTCGTCCGGGTTAGGGAGGGTTTGGCCGGTAGGGATATGTTGTCTTCCAACTAGAGGGGGTTGGAATGGCTTGTCTTCCAACTAGAGGGGGTTGGAATGGTTTGTCTTCCAACTAGAGGGGGTTGGAATGGTTTGTCTTCCAACTAGATGTGGTTGGAATGGCTTGTCTTCCAACTAGATGGGGTTGGAATGGCTTGTCTTCCTACTAGAGTGGGTTGGAATGGTTTGTCTTCCAACTAGATGGGGTTGGAATGGCCTGTCTTCCAACTAGAGGGGGTTGGAATGGCCTGTCTTTCAACTAGAGGGGGTTGGAATGGCCTGTCTTCCAACTAGAGGGGGTTGGAATGGCCTGTCTTCCAACTAGAGGGGGTTGGAATGGCCTGTCTTCCAACTGGAGGGGGTTGGAATGGCCTGTCTTCCAACTAGAGGGGGTTGGAATGGCCTGTCTTCCAACTAGAGGGGGTTGGAAGGGCCTGTCTTCCAACTGGAGGGGGTTGGAATGGCCTGTCTTTACTTGTGTGAAAATAAACCAATGTTTTGTTTTTAATCGTGTGTTGTTGTTATGACACAGAGACATGTCTAAAGAAGAATCCACTCTGAAAGTGTTGTTTTGTGTATCTCGAAATTGCTTCCACTGTTCCTCTGCAACATCCTATCCTGAAACACAATACCATGGGTAATTCAATGTTACCTTACGAGGTCCCGACTACTGCTAGTTTTCTGTTATACCTGATAACGAATTGGTGTCGTAGATCTAAATCAGTCCCCTGCTTAAAGGGGAACAATGAAAAAGGTAAGTGGAACTGGCTTCAAGGTCCAAATTTGAGGATACTGATACGACACGCTTGGGACTCACTCGGAGAACATATCCCAGGTCTTGTTGCTAGATGGCGCCACAGTGCTAGTTTGCTCAACTTCTCAATAACTGCACTTAACCCCATCTCAAAACACACAGTGAACCACAACACAAACGGATTCATATTAATATGTAGGAGATTATATATGTCCTTTTGTATAAGGTTGTATTTCTGTTGTACATTTCTGTCCAACTTTTCTGAGCACAGTACATCATGAAGGATGTTTTCTGGTTGGTTGGTTAGGTTGAGTGAGGAGGCTGGATGAGATGTGCAGGTGTGAGTATAAATCACAAGTGGGGTGGGTTCGGTTTTGGGGAGTGTGTGTGTGTGTGTGTGTGTGTGTGTGTGTATCAGGTAGTCATAAATCACATATGAGTACAGCGCCACATCCCCAACCCAGCCTCCTACATGTCCCTGTGTAGTCCTCAGCCCCTCCTACCTGTCCCTGTGTAGTCCTCAGCCCCTCCTACCTGTCCCTGTGTAGTCCTCAGCCCCTCCTACCTGTCCCTGTGTAGTCCTCAGCCCCTCCTACCTGTCCCTGTATAGTCCTCAGCCCCTCCTACCTGTCCCTGTATAGTCCTCAGCCCCTCCTACCTGTCCCTGTATAGTCCTCAGCCCCTTCTACCTGTCCCTGTGTAGTCCTCAGCCCTCCTACCCGTCCCTGTGTAGTCCTCAGCCCTCCTACCCGTCCCTGTGTAGTCCTCAGCCCCTCCTACCCGTCCCTGTGCAGTCCTCAGCCCTCCTACATGTGCCTGTGTAGCCCTCCTACATGTGCCTGTAGGATATGTATTATGTACAGGTGTCTTCATGTTTGTGCATGTTCTGTTCAGGGAGAGGTCACAGCACTGATGATGACTTCAGTTATGATAAGCAGCTGTAGCTTGATCTCACTGACTCTCTCTCCAAGTGCCATACGTCAATAAAGAGATGCATACTGATGGGGGTCAGCTGCTGTCCTTCAGGTCGGAGTCTGTTACAGAATGTCAACGTCTTAAAAACTTTCTGCTTTGAAGACAGAGCCATCCTCGTCAAATCAATCTCACTCAAACTATTCTCTTTTCCCCATGTCAGTCAGTTAGAGGTGAGGCCTGAAGTTTGACATAAAGTTTATTTTGGGCTGTTTGTTTTTGTGACCTCATGACCGCTGACACATAGAACATTCTAGATCACCCTCCATTTGGCAAATGTTACCATACCTCTATCCTCCTGATTCTTGCTTACAAGCAACAACTCAAACAGGAAGTATCAGTGATGTGCTAAATATGTAGCGGATGCTAAGCTACAGGACTGTTTGGCTAGTACAGACTGGAATATGTTCCCGGGATTCATCCGATGGAATAGAGGAGTTTACCACATTAGTCAACGACTTCATTAATAAGTGCATCGATGACACGTCACAAGAGGCTGCTGAGGGAATGGTAGCAAACACATGAAAACTATGTGTTTGATTGACGTATTTGATACCATTCCTCTAATTTCCGCCTCTAGCCACTACCACAAGCTCGTCCTCCCCAGTTAAGTTGCTACCAACCTCCTGTGTCGTACGTACATATCCCAACCAGAAGCCATGGGTTACAGGCAACATCCACACCGAGCTAAAGGCTAGAGCTGCCGCTTTCAGGAAGCGGGACACTATTCCGGACATTTATAAGAAATCGTGCTACGCCCTCCGACGAACCATCAAACAGGAAAAGCATCAATACAGGACCATGATCGAATCCTACTACACTGGCTTGCAAACTATCATGGATTACATAGGGAAACCCAGCCGTGAGCTGCCCAGTGATGCGAGCCTACCAGGGGTACTAACTACTGTACCTTCTTTGCTAGTTTCGAAACAACACTGAACCATGCATGAGAGTTCAGTCACTTTATCCCTAACTGTATGTGCATACACTGCATGGCCAAAAGTATGTGGACACTCCTTCAAATGAGTTGATTTGGCTCTTTCAGCCACACCCGTTGCTGACAGATGTATTAAATCGAGCACACAGACATGCAATCTCCATAGACAAACATTGGCAATAGAATGGCCCGTACTAAAGAGCTCAGTAACTTTCAACGTGGCACCGTCATAGGATGCCACCTTTCCAACAAGTCAGTTCGTCAAATTTCTGCCCTGCTAGAGCTGCCCTCGGTCAACTGTAAGTGCTGTTATTGTGACGTGGAAACGTCTAGGAGCAACAACGGCTCAGTCGTGAAGTGGTAGGCCACACAAGCTCACAGAACGGGACTGCCAAGTGCTGAAGCACCTAACACGTAAAAATTGTGTGCAATTTGTGTTGCAACACTCACTTCCGAGTCTCAAACTGCCTCTGGAAGCAACGAAGCACAACAACTGTTTGGCGGTAGCTTCATGAAATGGGTTTCCGTGGCCAAGCAGCCGCACACAAGCCTAAGATCTATGTTAATATGGATGCTACCATGATTATGGATAGTCCTGAATGAATCATGAATAATGATGAGTGAGAAAGTTACATAAGCATAAATATTATATACCCAAGAAAATGCTAAAGGTTGGAGTAAAGGTAAAGGTCAAGAGTTCGTTAAGGTAAAGGTCAGAGTTCGTTAAGGTAAAGGTCAGAGTTCGTTAAGGTAAAGGTCAGAGTTCGTTAAGGTTGGAGTTCGTTAAGGTAAAGGTTGGAGTTCGTTAAGGTTAGGGTTAGAGTTCAATAAGGTTAGGGTTAGAGTTCAATAAGGTTAGGGTTAGAGTTCAATAAGGTAAAGATTAGAGTTTGTTAAGTTAAAGGTTAGAGTTTGTTAAGGTAAAGGTCAGAGTTTGTTAAGTTAAAGGTTAGAGTTTGTTAAGGTAAAGGTTATAGTTAATTAAGGTAAAGGTTAGTTTTGCCTGAGGGTATTCGTTTCAACATGGCCACTATGACTGATGCATTATCAGGTGTGCCAAGTTGATTACCTTTCTGACTTGGAACAGAAAGACAGTTTTTACAAGGGAGTCATTAAAGTGTTTAGAGTCATTAAAGTGATTAGAAGGGAGTCATTAAAGTGTTTAGAAGGGAGTCATTAAAGTGTTTAGAAGGGAATCATTAAAGTGTTTAGAAGGGAGTCATTAAAGTGTTTAGAAGGGAGTCATTAAAGTGTTTAGAGTCATTAAAGTGTTTAGAAGGGAATCATTAAAGTGTTTAGAATCATTAAAGTGTTTAGAAGGGAGTCATTAAAGTGTTTAGAATCATTAAAGTGTTTAGAAGGGAGTCATTAAAGTGTTTAGAATCATTAAAGTGTTTAGAAGGGAGTCATTAAAGTGTTTAGAAGGGAATCATTAAAGTGTTTAGAGTCATTAAAGTGTTTAGAAGGGAGTCATTAAAGTGTTTAGAAGGGAGTCATTAAAGTGTTTAGAAGGGAATCATTAAAGTGTTTAGAAGGGAGTCATTAAAGTGTTTAGAAGGGAGTCATTAAAGTGATTAGAAGGGAGTCATTAAAGTGATTAGAAGGGAATCATTAAAGTGATTAGAAGGGAGTCATTAAAGTGATTAGAAGGGAATCATTAAAGTGTTTAGAGTCATTAAAGTGATTAGAAGAGAGTCATTAAAGTGTTTAGAAGGGAGTCATTAAAGTGATTAGAAGGTAATCATTAAATGACTGGCTGTGTAATTGACTGGCTGTTTAGCTACAGGCAGTGTGGGGATCAATTACAGAAAGCCATGTAAATACATGCATATTCATCTCATTTTCAGGACCAATTGGTAGATAAACAAATACTCTGATCTTGTATATTATTTAGGGTTAGGAAATTAAAAACAGGGTTGGAGAGCCTTTATACACTAAATATATTGGTGAATAAAAAATACAGTGGTTTGATTCATCCTGAAAGTTGCCGTATTCAATTATTCAATCAATGAAATAGGAAGGTGAGAGAAGTGTACAATAGGGGTTGACCAGTAGTCCTATAAATCTACCCGAATAATCCTCACTAATCATGGAACTGTGAAGACAACGGTCCAGTCGTCGTGAACCGTGCTCCAGTCCCCAGCTTTAACCTGCTAGGTGTGGTCTGAGTTCCATACTGCTTCAATAGGGCCAAATGTCCCAAATTATTACACAACGTCAAACTAATATAATCCACTAATGCTAGCGACCCTCGGGAACAACTGCACGGACGTGACAGAGGAAAGAAAGGTAAACCAACCAACTGATTAGACTAATGAATGAACTAATGAGAAAATGTTGCAGTTTTAAAGCCCCTTTTTTCTACAATTATTTTTTCATGGAGCAGAGAACATTTAGCTCTATTAAAACAAATTTAATTTAAAACTTGTATTTTTATTGTTGCAGTTTTAAAGCATATTTCCGTCAATTCTACATTTTTTTTTGCCATGCCTTATGCCATGTTCAAATGATATCTGAGTGAGAGGGCCTAACATAATCAACGGGGGCCCCCCTGGAGGTCAGGGCCCCTGACCACATGCCGGGTCAGTCATTTGGTGCTGGCTAGATTACCTTAATTAGCAATCTAAAAATTTTTAGCTGACATGGGCCTACTGAGTGACTGAGACATGAGTGACTGTCAGAACAAGAGAAAAACTACTGATGCACTACCAACATTGGGATATTGCACCTTGTGGATTTTACTTTTCTAACTCTTAACAGTAGGGGAGAGTGGGGTCAAGGGAAATATAGTATTCTTTCTAACAAAGATATCTACATATACTTTAGGATGTGTTTCCCTGGAAATAATCAAAACTCGTGTTAATATAACAGTTTTGAATTTAATTTACACAACTTACCCTGGTAAATTAAGCCACCTACACATTTCTGCGCTGAATTAAACCACGACCTTTTTAAAACCATGTCTATCCTTATTTCTCAAACAAACACAATCACTTTTTTGTCTTAATTTTTGGTTGTTGTTGCATCTTTCAAAGGTGCAATACGCAGAAATCGCTCCAGCAAATTCCTGGTTGCTGAAATTATAATAGTTCGGCTAATTTCAGTTTATGTGACAAAACAAGCAATATATAGTATCATATAGTCAATATATAGTGTCATATAGTCAATATATAGTATTATATAGTCAATATATAGTCAATATATAGTGTCATATAGTCAATATATAGTATCATATAGTCAATATATAGTATCATATAGTCAATATATAGTATTATATAGTCAATATATAGTATCATATAGTCAATATATAGTATCATATAGTCAATATATAGTATCATATAGTCAATATATAGTATCATATAGTCAATATATAGTATCATATAGTCAATATATAGTGTCATATAGTCAATATATAGTATCATATAGTCAATATATAGTATCATATAGTCAATATATAGTATCATATAGTCAATATATAGTATCATATAGTCAATATATAGTATCATATAGTCAATATATAGTATCATATAGTCAATATATAGTATCATATAGTCAATATATAGTGTCATATAGTCAATATATAGTATCATATAGTCAATATATAGTATCATATAGTCAATATATAGTATCATATAGTCAATATATAGTGTCATATAGTCAATATATAGTATCATATAGTCAATATATAGTATCATATAGTCAATATATAGTGTCATATAGTCAATATATAGTATCATATAGTCAATATATAGTATCATATAGTCAATATATAGTATCATATAGTCAATATATAGTGTCATATAGTCAATATATAGTATCATATAGTCAATATATAGTGTCATATAGTCAATATATAGTATCATATAGTCAATATATAGTATCATATAGTCAATATATAGTATCATATAGTCAATATATAGTATCATATAGTCAATATATAGTATCATATAGTCAATATATAGTATCATATAGTCAATATATAGTATCATATAGTCAATATATAGTGTCATATAGTCAATATATAGTATCATATAGTCAATATATAGTATCATATAGTCAATATATAGTATCATATAGTCAATATATAGTATCATATAGTCAATATATAGTATCATATAGTCAATATATAGTATCATATAGTCAATATATAGTATCATATAGTCAATATATAGTATCATATAGTCAATATATAGTATCATATAGTCAATATATAGTATTATATAGTCAATATATAGTATTAAATAGTCAATATATAGTGTCATATAGTCAATATATAGTATCATATAGTCAATATATAGTATCATATAGTCAATATATAGTATCATATAGTCAATAAATAGTATCATATAGTCAATATATAGTATCATATAGTCAATATATAGTATCATATAGTCAATATATAGTGTCATATAGTCAATATATAGTGTCATATAGTCAATATATAGTATCATATAGTCAATATATAGTATCATATAGTATCATATAGTCAATATATAGTATCATATAGTCAATATATAGTATCATATAGTCAATATATAGTATCATATAGTCAATATATAGTGTCATATAGTCAATATATAGTATCATATAGTATCATATAGTCAATATATAGTATCATATAGTCAATATATAGTATCATATAGTCAATATATAGTATCATATAGTCAATATATAGTGTCATATAGTCAATATATAGTATCATATAGTCAATATATAGTATCATATAGTCAATATATAGTGTCATATAGTCAATATATAGTGTCATATAGTCAATATATAGTATCATATAGTCCATATATAGTATCATATAGTCAATATATAGTATTAAATAGTCAATATATAGTATCATATAGTCAATATATAGTATCATATAGTCAATATATAGTATCATATAGTCAATATATAGTATCATATAGTCCATATATAGTATCATATAGTCAATATATAGTATTAAATAGTCAATATATAGTATCATATAGTCAATATATAGTATCATATAGTCAATATATAGTATCATATAGTCAATATATAGTATTAAATAGTCAAAAAATAGTATCATATAGTCAATATATAGTATCATATAGTCAATATATAGTATCATATAGTCAATATATAGTATCATATAGTCAATATATAGTATCATATAGTCCATATATAGTGTCATATAGTCAATATATAGTGTCATATAGTCAATATATAGTGTCATATAGTCAATATATAGTATTAAATAGTCAATATATAGTATCATATAGTCCATATATAGTATCATATAGTCAATATATAGTATTAAATAGTCAATATATAGTATCATATAGTCAATATATAGTATCATATAGTCAATATATAGTATCATATAGTCAATATATAGTATCATATAGTCCATATATAGTATCATATAGTCAATATATAGTATTAAATAGTCAATATATAGTATCATATAGTCAATATATAGTATCATATAGTCAATATATAGTATCATATAGTCAATATATAGTATTAAATAGTCAAAAAATAGTATCATATAGTCAATATATAGTATCATATAGTCAATATATAGTATCATATAGTCAATATATAGTATCATATAGTCAATATATAGTATCATATAGTCAATATATAGTATCATATAGTCCATATATAGTATCATATAGTCAATATATAGTATTAAATAGTCAATATATAGTATCATATAGTCAATATATAGTATCATATAGTCAATATATAGTATCATATAGTCAATATATAGTATCATATAGTCCATATATAGTATCATATAGTCAATATATAGTATTAAATAGTCAATATATAGTATCATATAGTCAATATATAGTATCATATAGTCAATATATAGTATCATATAGTCAATATATAGTATTAAATAGTCAAAAAATAGTATCATATAGTCAATATATAGTATCATATAGTCAATATATAGTATCATATAGTCAATATATAGTGTCATATAGTCAATATATAGTATTAAATAGTCAAAAAATAGTATCATATAGTCCATATATAGTATCATATAGTCAATATATAGTCAATATATAGTGTCATATAGTCAATATATAGTGTCATATAGTCAATATATAGTATCATATAGTCAATATATAGTATCATATAGTCAATATATAGTATCATATAGTCAATATATAGTATCATATAGTCAATATATAGTGTCATATAGTCAATATATAGTATCATATAGTCAATATATAGTATCATATAGTCAATATATAGTATCATATAGTCAATATATAGTCAATATATAGTGTCATATAGTCAATATATAGTATCATATAGTCAATATATAGTGTCATATAGTCAATAAATAGTATCATATAGTCAATATATAGTATCATATAGTCAATATATAGTCAATATATAGTGTCATATAGTCAATATATAGTATCATATAGTCAATATATAGTATCATATAGTCAATATATAGTATCATATAGTCAATATATAGTATCATATAGTCAATATATAGTATCATATAGTCAATATATAGTATCATATAGTCAATATATAGTATCATATAGTCAATATATAGTATCATATAGTCAATATATAGTGTCATATAGTCAATAAATAGTATCATATAGTCAATATATAGTATCATATAGTCAATATATAGTCAATATATAGTATCATATAGTCAATATATAGTATCATATAGTCAATATATAGTCAATATATAGTATCATATAGTCAATATATAGTATCATATAGTCAATATATAGTCAATATATAGTATCATATAGTCAATATATAGTATCATATAGTCAATATATAGTATCATATAGTCAATATATAGTATCATATAGTCAATAAATAGTATCATATAGTCAATATATAGTATCATATAGTATCATATAGTCAATATATAGTATCATATAGTCAATATATAGTCAATATATAGTATCATATAGTCAATATATAGTATCATATAGTCAATATATAGTCAATATATAGTATCATATAGTCAATATATAGTATCATATAGTCAATATATAGTCAATATATAGTATCATATAGTCAATATATAGTATCATATAGTCAATATATAGTATCATATAGTCAATATATAGTATCATATAGTCAATAAATAGTATCATATAGTCAATATATAGTATCATATAGTATCATATAGTCAATATATAGTATCATATAGTCATTATATAGTATCATATAGTCAATATATAGTGTCATATAGTCAATATATAGTATCATATAGTCAATATATAGTATCATATAGTCAATATTTAGTATCATATAGTATCATATAGTCAATATATAGTATCATATAGTCAATATATAGTATTCATTGTAGTCATTGTACCATCTAAACCGCTGTAAAACGCTGACCAGTTATTACACTATTTAGACCAATGCGATATAACCGTTCATTAATGGTTCAACATGCATTTATAAAATCATTGAATCATTCATAACGTAATTATAATGCCTTTATTAACCTTTTACAAGTGGAACCTTATTGTAAACTAAAGTGTTATCTTTTCAACAAACACCTAATATTTTATTTTCAGATGTTTGAAGATGTTAAAAAGACGCAAATACGCAATTTAAGAACGGCAAGCATAGAAATAGCGCATCTAGAACAGATATACTGCTTGTTAGATTTGCTGTCAAAGAGAATGACAGATCTATAACTCAGATTCTATGCGTTACGCCTGGGAAGAAAATGCTCGAATTTGCTCAACTTGCCGTTGGCTCAAACATTGGGTCAACTTACCCCATGGCCATTGGCTCAACATACCACAAGGCCATTGGGTCAACATACCCCATGGCCATTGGATCAACTTACCCCATGGCAAACATTTTGACTATATTAGCCCACTTAGCTACAGTACAAATATTCACTTTCATGCTAGGTTTAGGACTTCATAGGAGTGCTGGAGGTATCACTACAGACATCCCCTGGTTCGAATCCAGGCTGTATCACAACCAGCCGTGCTTGGGAGTCCCATAGGGCAGCGCACAATTGGCCCAGCATCGTTCGGGTTTGGCCCGGGGTAGGGCCGTCATTGTCAATAAGAATTTGTTCTTAACTGACTTATGTAGTTAGATAAAGGGTACATTTAAAACAAATATTGAAGCTTATAGAGATCCCAACTGATGTATAGAACAATCTTAAAATTATCTACTTTGGTTTAGATACAAGCATTATGAGACACAATTCATTCATTTGACTTGGTGAAAATCAGTTTTTTTTTAAACCTAATTTGCATACCCGTTCTTCCTTCACAGACTCCATTATTAAATGAGGACCTCTTGCTAAATATTTGGTCAAAATTAAATCATTTTGTGTATGGTGTCCTAGAAACAGGGGTGGCTCAACTTATCCGTTTGGCTCGACTTACTCTCCCCTAGGTTGTGACCCAGATTGAGTTGGATAACGTCTGTGCAGCCGTCTGTGAATAGACAGAGTGGAATGGCTCCAGACTTGGGAGACTCCACCACAACAGAGACGCTGTGGCCTCAATTAAATCAATTGTAGAAGAAAAAAAACACACTCGAGAAAGTTCACGCTAAATGAAAAGGTGTTTTCTATGTTCATATAACAGGTGTCAGTGTTAGCACCACCTCTCTGAACTTGCCTCTGACTGGGCTTGAACCATTGTTTCTGTGATCAAAAAATACAAATAACATTTAAATTAAATTATTTAAATTATTTAAGTCCTGTGTAGTATTTTAGTATTTTGATACTTTGCGCAAGGCAATTGATAAGCATTAAAAACTTTGTGGATGGAGCCTCCCGAGTGGCGCAGTGGTCTAAGACACTGCATCTCAGTGCAAACTGCGTTGCTACACCCGGGTGAAGCACAATTAGCACAGCGTCGTGTGAGTTAGGGGAGGGCTTGGTCGGCCGGGACGTCCTTGTCCCATCGTGCTGTAGCGACTCCTGTGGCGGGCCGGGTGTAGTGCACGCTGACACGGTCACCAGGTGTATGGTGTTTCCTCCAACACAAAATGTTTTTTTTTGTGGATGGGTATGATTTGCATGTAAATAATGTATAACAGTAATATTTACAATAACTAAATCGGGTAATTCTAGATACATTTATTTAAATTTGCATCAGGCCGCTTCTGGGAGGATTCTGGTAGGATGCCGGCAAAGTTGGCTGAATTCCAGTAGACGAAAACGGAACGATGTACTTCTGTACGATTCTGGGCAGTCATTCATTTTGATTTCGGGCCGAGTCCGACACCCAATTCCGGGCATATTCAATCAGTTCCGCCCCCCCCCCCGCCCCCCCCCCGAATTCTGGGCCGATTCCTCATGGCTAGCTGGGTATTCATACCCCTTGACTTATTCCAAATTTTGTTGTGTTACAGTCTGAATTCAATATTGATTCAATAGATATTTTTCTCACTCATCTACACACAATACTCTATAAATGACAGAGTGAAAACATGTATTGAAAATGAAATACAGAAATATCTCATTTACATCAGTATTCACACCACTGAGTCCATACTTTGTAGAACCACTTTTGCGGGAAATTATAGCTGTGAGTCTTTCTGGGTCTAATGTCATTGTGCAACATTTACCCATTATTCTTTTCAAAATTCTTCAAGCTCTGTCAAATTGGTTGTTGATCACTGCTAGACAACCATTTTCAGGTCTTGCCACAGATTGTCAAGCAGATTTAAGTCCTATAACTCGGCCACTCAGGAACATTCACTGTCTTCATGCTAAGCATCTCCAGTGTAGATGTGGCCTTGTGCTTAGGGTTATTGTCCTGCTGAAAGGTGAATTCATCTCCCAGTGTCTGGTGGAAAGCAGACTGAAGCAGGTTTTCTTCCAGGTCATAGTACTATCTCTGCTGTAGAAATGTAACTGCACTTGCACGCCGATGATACTGTTGTGTTTGCTATTACCCCCCACGGTTGACCAGGCTCTACCTGAACTACAGTCTGCCGTCATTAAATTACAGAAAAACTTTATTGACCTGAAGTTAGTACGCGGAACGCAGGTAAAACCACAAGGATATGTTGTTCTCCAGACCGCATAAAAATAAGTCTGAGGATTTAATCATATGTACTGTTGATGGTGTCCATATTGATCGCGCCCCTGTTTACAAATATCTGGGCATCTGGATGAAAAACAGTCTTTTATAAAGCAGTTAGTTAAAGAAGCTGAGAATAAAAATGGGTTTCATCTATAGAAACAGGTCCTGCATCTCGCTACGTAGTAGAAAGCAGATTATTCAGTCGACGTTCCTATCGGTGCCAGACTCTGATGGCCACATCATCTATATGAACGCAAATGCCACTTCATTAAAGCTGCTAAACGCAGTTTATCACAGAGTACTGCTCTTTATTACAGGTGACAGTTTTAGCACTCATCACTGCATTTCTCTACCAGACAGTTGGTTGGTCCTCTGTGATGTCATCACTGCATTTCTCTACCAGACAGTTGGTTGGTCCTCTGTGATGTCATCACTGCATTTCTCTACCAGACAGTTGGTTGGTCCTCTGTGATGTCATCACTGCATTTCTCTACCAGACAGTTGGTTGGTCCTCTGTGATGTCATCACTGCATTTTTCTACCAGACAGTTGGTTGGTCCTCTGTGATGTCATCACTGCATTTCTCTACCAGACAGTTGGTTGGGCCTCTGTGATGTCATCACTGCATTTCTCTACCAGACAGTTGGTTGGTCCTCTGTTATGTCATCACTGCATTTCTCTACCAGACAGTTGGTTGGTCCTCTGTGATGTCATCACAGCATTTCTCTACCAGACAGTTGGTTGGCCCTCTGTGATGTCATCACTGCATTTCTCTACCAGACAGTTGGTTGGCCCTCTGTGATGTCATCACAGCATTTCTCTACCAGACAGTTGGTTGGCCCTCTGTGATGTAACAATTAGAATGAATGACTGGGATTTCCTCCTTCCCCTCTTCCTCATCCTCCTCTTCTTCCTTCAGGAGGAGGAGGAAGAAGAGGAGGAAGAGGGGGAGGAGGAGGAAGAAGAGGAGGATGAGGAAGAGGGGGAGGAGGAAGAGGAGGAGGAGGGGGAGGAGGAAGAAGAGGAGGATGAGGAAGAGGGGGAGGAGGAGGGGGAGGAGGAAGAGGAGGAGGGGGAGGAGGAGGAGGAAGAAGAGGAGGATGAGGAAGAGGGGGAGGAGGGGGAAGAAGAGGAGGATGAGGAAGAGGGGGAGGAGGAGGGGGAGGAGGAGGGGGAGGAGGAGGATGAGGAAGAGGGGAAGGAGGAAATCCCAGTCATTCATTCTAATTGTTCCATTGGCATGATTACTGGCAACGTTCTTATCCCTTACCAGCCAACTACGGCTAACACAGTCAGGTCAAACAGTGCAGCCAGAATAACAACAAAGTAGCTGAAATTCCTGTTTTTCTGTTGACATTTCTTTGTATATATCCATCAAAATAATGCTAGCTGATTCATGATTTCGACTGGCTGAGAAAAGCTGCCTGTCTGTCTCATCCCAACTCCCGAAGGCGTTTATTACCATAGGACAACTGGAGAACATGGCAAATGTCAGAGAGAGAGAGAGACAGCAAGGCTATTACAAACCTCTGCTGTTCAAAACGCAATATTAGTCTATAAGAAATGTGAGATAACGTCTAGATGCTATTTATAGTTTATAAATTGCCTGGCTGGGCTGATGAGACTGTGGATTGCGCAGTCAGATGGAACAGAGTAAATAGGCATTTTAACATCATAGATTTAGCAGGTGGTAACTTGTGGAAAAGACACAGACTGGAATGCGGTTTTAACCAATCAGTATCCAGATTAGACCCACCCGTTCCATAAATGCCATTTAGGTAGCAGTTTATGTGTTCAAGAGCCCTAGGTCTAGCTTTATGTGATCTGGTTTCCATAGGGCTAGCTTACACATTCCCCATTTACACAAAATAGTTCCAAAAGGATGCTGCTGTGCCCACAGGGGAAACATTTTGGTTCCATGTAGAACCCTCTGGGGAAAGGGTTCTACATGGAACCCAAAACAGTTCTACTTGGAACCAAAAGGGTTCTACCTGGAACCAATGGCTTTTCAAACGGTTCTCCTATTGGGACAGCGAAGAACCCTTTTAGGTTCTAGATAGAACCTTTTATTTTAAGAGCGTATCGCTAACTTAGTGTGTGTGTATGTGTGTGTATGTGTGTATGTGTGAGAGTGAGTGAGTGAGTGAGTGAGTGAGTGAGTGAGTGTGTGTGTGTACCCCACAGCCATACCATGTTTCCATACCGTAGAGTTAACTCACCACTAACACCACTAACACCCCAAACAGCTATAAAAGAGAGTAGTGGTGAGTTAACTCACCACTAACACCCCAAACAGCCACAAAGCTATACAAGAGAGTAGTGGACGGGGGGTTGGGGAGGATGAATCAGTCTGTCACGTCCACACATTTCTTGCTAAGACATG